>NC_143021.1:62034740-62204740 GCF_055824585.1 Amblyomma mixtum | reverse complement strand
TCATTCCTGCCGAACACGATGATGTCATCGATATAGAAAAGAACACCACAACACCCCTGAAGAATTCGCGACATCATACGCCAATCCAAAAAAGACTCGTTTGAAGCGGAAAAGCCCTTCATGGGTTTTGAAGACGGTTAAGTCACGGCTGTCGGGGTGAAGCGGTACCTGATGGTAGTCTAGCGAAGCGTGCTTCCGTGCCGGGACGAGAGTTCCGCCGCATCGAAGAAGGGGACCAGCAGGCGTCGATAAGCTGCATTGACCAACTTAATTTATTAAAGATAGATGCTAATCACTGTTTAAACTTGGAAACTGGCACAAAAATACAACAGGTCACATAGTAAAACAGTCAGTCATACCCCCGGGCGTGCAGCATCTTTGGAGTGGAGGTCCCGAGCAGCAGCCGGGAGGCAGCCGTTCCTCTCTCGAGTCCCGCTTGTTGTTGAGAAAAGCGCTCTTAGATACACTTCACCCGCATTCTGGCGACCCTTTTCTCGACCAGTCAGAAAAGCCGTAGTAAGACTTTGTGTGTTGCTCTGCTTTGTCTTGTAGTTTCTTCTTTCTTCTTAGTAGGTCCCGTTTCCCTGCTTTGCCCAGTGAACCTCTCAAATTGGCCGGATTAACTGAGAACACTTATTTAATTAACACTTAACATAACATCATCTATCCTTGTGTTTGGCGCATGATAGCCATAGTTGCTTATGCGCCATAAAACACCATATAACTAACTTGATCACAACAAAGGTAGAGTGCAGTTATAACGATGAGAGCAGCATAGAAAACAACTCAGCTGGGCCGCCCCTGGAATTAGGACAGTCCGTCGTCCTAAGCGAGCATGAGGAAGGAAGTCCGTCTCCTACCGAGCTCCGACCTCAACTCCCGCCCGCTCAGAGCTCGCGGCCGTGGCTGGGCTTCTTCCACAAAGACAATCATTCTTTCAGCGCTCTCATATTCCCAAGGACACTTTCTCCCGGTTTCGGGGAATCCATGTACCGCGGACGGGGATGGGGCGCCGGTGCGTCTGCGCCCCGGTCCGCAAGTTAGGAAACCCATTCCCGAGGAGAAGCGCAAATTTACGACAAGTGGCTCCGACATCCGGTAAAGAAAAGCAACGCAAACACAGGCACCTAACAGATGTGCGGGGTGTGGTTTGTCGAAGGCGTCCGGAGCCCCGTACATGCGCAAATTGGCGTTGTCTACGGAGACACACGGCGCTCTACATGTCGGTGCTAGAACGAGACCCGACAAAACCAGTAGCACACTCCATGCTCACTCCACGGAAGTGCGAGTCCACCCGCGGAAACAAACACCTCAAAATGCGGATGATGAACGCGCGCTCCGTCTCGCTTAAGGTGTCAGGGGGCCCGCTCCGCACGACAAAAGACAAACAAAAGTTCCGCCCCCGAAGGCGCCCGGCATCCCGGCGAAGCGGCTCGGGGCGTAACTGTATAAAAAAACACACGCAAAAGAAACGCGTGCAAGCGGGTGCAAGCGACGACCTTACACGTCCCTTCTAAGATCGTTGCAAAAACCTCACTGGTTGTTGCACACGATAAGTAACATACTAAAGGTCGTCGTCAACTCTACCCCATCGTCCAGCATGCAACTCTTATAACAAAACAATACGGGGCCTCCTGACATGACACACGACGACAGTCGCCACATGCGAGACGTATAACATCTCATTATGCACCATCACACTAATATCACTATGCACTATGCACTCACACGAAAACAACCCTTGATGTGGTCCCTATGCTTGCCCTCGGAAACCACAGGTGGGGACAGCTGTTTCCGGTGTGCAGTTCGAGACTCGCTCCCCGCGTGAGCGAGGCAAACGTAACAGCGCGTCTGCATTCGCGTGAGCGGTTCCCTTCCTGTGGGTCACTGTCATATTGTATCGCTGCAAGGCCAACGCCAATCGAGCTAGCCCTGCGCCGGCTGGCTGGCTGGAGGTGGGCTAGGCAAGGGGGATGTGGTCGGACACAACATGCACGCGTGCCCCGTATACCCACGTGTCAAACCTGGGGAGCGCCCATATCACAGCCAAAGCTTCCCGCTCGATGGCTGCCCACCTCATTTGCGTTTCGTTGAACCGGTGGCTCGCAAAGGATATGGGCAACTCTCTGCTCGACTCGCTCATTTGTGCCAAGCAGGCTCCCGCTGCAAAAGCAGACGCATCCGCAAATAGCCAATACGGCTTCTCGGGGTCGGGGGTCGAGAGCATCGTCGCAGTGCAAAGCGCCGCCTTTAGCTTATTGAAAGCCTCATCTGCCTCCCGATTCCAAGGAATAGAATTTGGCACTTTCCTGTCAGCGCGGTTAGGGGTCGAGCGATTTCCGCGTAGCTTTCGACGTATTCTTTGTAGTAACCGCAGAGTCCGAGAGCACTCCTCAGCTCGCGTTTTGTGCACAGTGTCGCCAGCTCACTAATGGTGGCAACTTTTTCGGGGTCAGGTCCGTGCTGTCCCGATACCACGACGTGCCCCAGGTATCTGATGTGTAGCGCCGCGACCTGACATTTTTGTAGGTTCGTTTTGAATTCCGCCTTGCGCAGAGCGCTGAGCACCGTTCTGAGGTTATCAAGATGTTCCTCCCACGTTCTGGAGAAAACTGCTATATCGTCCAAGTATGCGCAAGCATACTCTTGGTGTACTCTTAGCAGATCGTTCATGGCTCTTTGAAATGTCGCGGCGGCGTTTTTGAGCCCAAACGGCATGACGCGCCATGCAAACTGCCCCATATGGGTAACAAAGGCTGTTTTCTCCTGGCTTTCTTCGGCCAGTAAGATCTGCCAATATCCTCGTTTGAGGCCTATTAGGGTAACGAATTCCGTACCACCTACGCGAAAGATTAGTTCCTGTTGACGTGCCATAGGGAAAGCGTCGTCTACAGTTCCAGCGTTTAAGGCCCTGTACTCCACACAAAGCCTGAGTGAGCCATCCTTCTTAGTGACACACACGACGGGGTGAGCGAAAGCACTCGAGGCTGGATATACATGGTCTGTTCTAAAAGTAGTAGGACACATTTTTTAAATAAAATTTATTCAAGAGAATAGTACAAACGATTACAATTTTTCAAGGTAGCACCCTTCCGCACCTACACGCTCCTGCCAATGAGTTTTACAGTTTTTGTACGCCTCCAGGAACGCCTGGACCCGAATGCTGTTTAGCTCCCTCGTCACGGCCTGTTGAACCACCTCTACCGATCCGCGATGTTTCCCCTCGAGCGTCGATTTTATTCTCGGGAATAGAAAAAAGTCTGGCGGGGCCAAGTCGAGGCTGTAGGGGGGATGAGGCAGCGTTGCCGCCTTGTGCTGGGCAAAAAAATCGGGGTCCTCATTCAGATGATGAAGAAGATCCTACCGGTTGGCCTTTTCCTCCTCTGACAACACTCCCGGCACCAACTTCGCGCACGCTTTCCTCATGGATAAGTTTTCTGTCACGATCTCAAAAACTTGGGTTTGAAGAATGCTCAAGTCATCAGCAATCATTCTGATACTCATTCTACGATCACTGTTAAGTAAATGTTTCCCTCGCTACACCTTTTCGTTGGTCTTGCTGGTCGAAGGGCGTCTGAAGCGGTCGTCTTCCTCCACTCTTTCCTTACCTTCTCGGAAAAGCTTGTGCCACTCAAAAAACACCTTATCTACCCTTGGAAGCGTCACCGTAGGCCTCCTCAATCGCATTGTTGTGAGTCTATTTGCCCATTTTACCAAGATTTACTCAAAATGTGATCGCGTATCGCTGATCCAGTAAACGCTCGACGATCCTGCGTGACGAGACGTTTCGACAGGGGTTCACAGTACAAGCGACCTCCTCTCTTCAACGGCCGAGAGCCGACTGCCGATTTTCCCCACCATTCTCAATATCCCCCTTCAACGATCCAGCACGCGCAGACCACCTCTCGTCCGCCCCTTCACCCAGGAAAAAACCAGTCCTACTACTTTCAGAACAGACCCTGTATGAGCCCTAAATCAATCAATCTTTATTTTGCATTTTTAGTACAAATAAAAATGCAGGGAGTGGGGACAAAAAGCTGCTCTGAAGCAAGCTTGACTGGGTCCCCACCCCCTTTACATGGCAGTTTGTGCAGCAGTTATGCATGAAATGTTTATTTATTTATTTATTTATTTTTGATACCCTCATGGCCCACAGGCCATTATTGAGGGGAGTGGTACATAGATATAAAATGAAACTGTTACAAAAAGTGTTTAAAAGAGAACAATTTACAACACATGCGATTTTCGCGCAGGAAATGAATAATGTTACAAATGCAGTCTTTTACAATATAAAAAATACAACATAATGCAACAAACACTCGCGTGATAGCAGACCTGAAAAATGACAATGTTAATAAACAAACTCGCCTGAATATAAGGGAAAAGAAATAGTAAAGACAAATGGACACAACTACAGTACTCTGGGATGAAATGACGTGTTACAAAAGCTCTGTTTTTGGTTATGAAGATGCAAGGGCGTCCGCAGAATTTTTTGCAGGGGGGGGCCCCATTGGTTGTTGGCGCCGGAGGGGGGGGGGTATGTTCGTTGCAAAAAGGCCCTATTTGCGAATTTATTTATTTATATATAAATAAAAATAAATAAGTAAAATACAGACACGAAAGAAAAATTACAAACAGCAAATTAAAGCGTGGCTAGGAGAGATGCATTGGAGTTTATCGACGAAGAAGCAATTACAATTAATAAAAAGTGCAAAAAGATACTATCACTTCGTGGAGAAGAGTGCTCAGTCTTGCTGCATACGAGTTCTCGACTCACCCGGATTGATGACCAGCACACAGCACAATATGTTCACAAACACGCAACTACAGTCACTTAGTCAGTCTTCCTTGAACAGCAACTGTAGGCGCCTCGGATTTTTCTGGGCGAATTGCGCAATTACACGGGTGATAATTCATTTCTGTGCTTCATTACACGCTCTCGGTGCACACTCATCATACACATTGATTGGAAAAACGGTTTAACGCGTACTTTGAAAACAAAAGATGACTATATATACAACAAAAACTTCTTTACAAGATAAATGCACGCTCGCAGCTTCATACACCTCGCTCCATCTTGCTCGCGCATCCGCACAGTCGAACAACCGCACACACACTGCTCGCCGCACGTCGTTTTCTCGTCCACTGTCTTGGTTGTTCTCACCTTCGTTGACAACTGGCCACTAAAAACACCGAAGCACAAACACAGAGGCGCGCGCACAAGTGCAAGGGCTTACTTGCTGCAATATCCCCGAATGCGCACTTTGGGGGTGAAAGGAACGCCGCGCGACTTCCGAGGGGAAAGGACACTCGCCACTCCGGTCGGAAAATTTGTTCTTGTGTTTTTATGGGGTTCAGAGCCCCAAAACGACTCGGGCTATGAGGGACGGAGTAGTACAGAGTTCCGGATGATGTCGACCACCTGGGTCTCTTTACCATGCACTGACATCGCACAGTACATGGGCGCTGTTGTGATTTGAGGCCCAGCCAGAGGTGACAGGCGAGCCAGGCAGGCGCCATCGGGCTGCGTTGGCCAAAGGCGCTGGTTTTCGGAGAAGACGCAAGGAACGCTGGTGTGGGGGCGCCTCTGGAGACTGCGTCGCCGTGAACAAAAGCAGCTAATCCCCTTTGCCGAAGATTCTGAAAGCGGCGCTTCTACCGAACTGCGCTCTCCCGTGGATCGGAGGAGACAGCGAGCGGCGGCGGCAGCGCCAACTCATCGCCCGCTTGACCCTGAGCAGCCCGACAAAGCGGGGGTGGACACGGCTGATTTGTCCTTCCCTCCTGAAGAATTCATCGGTGGCCGGCATACGAACGTATCCTGATTATAGCGAGCGACGAAGGCCAAAACAAGGTGCCCTGTGCACTGTCTGCCTCCGTCTCGCTATCTCTCTAGAGATCAAAGAAACAGACACCCATCTCAAGACGGCTCGAAACACATGCTCGCCGGTGCCGCTGTATGTCTGCAACAGGTCGCCCTTCAGCAGAGCTGACGGTGGCGTGGTTTGAAAACGGCGGAACGACGCGCGCCCGGACGCGGCATTTCGCAGATGTGACCCAAAGCGTGGAAGCGGGGCTGCTTTTACCCTTTTGGCTGAGCGCACCACCGCCCCTGGCGTGCGGCCATCATTCCCAGTTCGAGTGAGGGATTTTCCAGGGGGGTGCAGCCGCCCCCCCATGCCCCTTCTTCCGGACGCCCATGTGAAGATGGTTGACACTGTTAAACGCCATGAAGCTGGTTGATGAAATGAAGTTTTATATTACATTTAGTGGCTGTTTGCAGGTCGATTTCCATCATTAATAATTTGTTCAATAATCTCGGAAGCGATTTTCGACGCTATCTAGCCCGTGTGTTAGCCTGGTGAATGGCACGTGCCATGTTCCTTTATTCCGAAATACATACCCCCTGTCAGGAAGGCTTTTTAAACTACATAAAGACAAAAATGCATTGTTATTAGTTTTTAAGCTATGTTTATATCTCATCAACAGGTTAAAGTCATATAATGTTGGAAAAGGTATAATTTTGTATTCATAATAGGTATTATGTAATGGGCTTTCACTTGGATGTTGACTACGTGACGAAGGGCTTTCTTCTGCAGAGAAAAAATCTTATTTATGTTTTCTTTTGATGTTGTGCCCCATACAAGTCCGCAGTAATTTAGTTGAGCATAGAACAACGCGTTATATATTAATAGCTTAAATTTCAGTGGTAAAATATAACGAAGCCTCCAGAGTACTCCTGATAATTTGGCAATATTGGTTAATATATGCTGCACGTGTGAGTTCCATGATAAGTGCTGATGAAATGTCACACCAAGTGTCTTTGCTTCTGAAACCACTTCAATAGGATTATTGCTGATATGAATGTTAAAGTTGTAGATAATTGGCTTTTGATAGGGTGTAAACAGGACAGCTTTGGTTTTTGCACTGTTGATCTGCAGGGAATTTCTATTGCTCCATTCGTATAGGTTTTGTAGTGCCAAATTTACGTTATTGCACAAATCACTGGGATTATCTGACTGAACAAAAATACTTGTGTCATCGGCATAAACAATAAGTTGTGATTCCTCGGCTATATTCCCTATATCATTTATATACAAGTTAAAAAGCTGTGGCCCCAATATGCTGCCCTGAAACGCCTGCATTCAAGTTCATTATAGAAGAAAAATTGTTATTTATAGCAACGCACTGTTTTCGATTTGAAAGATATGATTTGAGAAATTCCAAGGCAATGCCTCGAAACCCATAAGATTCTAATTTTGCTATCAGCGTTTCTAGGAGCTCATCCTAGGAGCTCATCCACCTGTCTAGCTACCTCCTTTTTTAAGGAGTTCTGGCACGCGGTATGCATAGCACCTTTTCGGGCTGCAACCCTCCCTGAGTACTATTTTATGTTCTCCGATGCGCGCCCTTCCGGGCCGCCCCTGAAACAGATCATCGTACGAATGCAACAGCTCACGTATCTGCCGATCTCTGATCGCGGTCAAATGCTGTGTCGCACTGGCCGGTAGACCACTGCTGAGCTACTCTTCGGGCTGTGGCGCACACTCAACTGCTCCGAACTCAGTATCCTCACCAAAAATAACGCTTGTGTGGCCTACCCTTGCATGATAGGGGCGAAGATGGTTGGCATGCACAACCTTCCGCTTGCCGTCTTCCACTATTATATCGTACGAATTTTGGCGTGGTTTCGAACTGACCTTATAGGGGGCGCACCACCTTGCGTCGAGTTTTCCATGGCTGTCCATTTTGCCCTGACGCCAGGCATCAGCCAGGCTCTCGTCCGACCGCTGCGGATCACGGAATACCTCATTATCTTGCGCTCTTGTCTCCTCAGGGAGGAGCTCGCTCGCGGTCACTAGTACTTCCTCCGTTGCCAGCTGTGTCTCGGCGCTTGCCGACGACGGAGGGTCCTCGTCCCCCCAGCTATCTGCGCCCCGTGTGTTGGCAATCTCCATTCTCTTCTCGGGCATCTCGCAAGCGTTGTTGCGTGCCTGTTCAAGCATCTGCCAAGCCTCGGCGGAGAGCAAGCAGTCTGCCTCTTTGGACGCCAGCCCCTTCGTTACTGCACACAGCAGTGACGCCCTTTCTCTAACATGCCGATCCTCGCCTGCTGCTATGCTAAGTGGCACCCGAGCTAGTTTAGCAACTACTCTAGCACCAAAAGCGGCGACGAGCGTGATGTTTCCTACCTCCTCCGTTAGGTAGCTCGGTACAGCGCCCTCTTTGATCACAGTTAATTTCAGCGCCTGTGTCTATTGGAGCCCTCAGAACCACCTCGCCGCATCACAAGTCGATGTACTCCAGAGAGGCTGGGCCTTCAGTCCTCGGAGGCTCCGCGCTGGCCTGAATGTCCACGTTAGCGCTCTGCTCGGCCGTATTCATACCTACGTCTACATAGTTGTCAGCGTCGTTACATTTGCCTTGAGCTACCCTGTTTACGCTTTTCTTGTGCGTGTTGCCAGTGGCCCGGTTTTTAGGCCACACCCGCGCAAAATGTGGGCTATTGCAAATAAAGCACGCCGGAGACCTCGAAGGAGGCGGCTTTTACCGCGAAGCTAAGGTTGCCTTTTTCGAAGATGCTGGCTGGTGGACGCCAGAGGGGCTTTTGGCCGCGAATATTTGCTTCTTTCCTGAGGCTTTATCCTCACAATCCTCGAACGCCTCCACCAGCTTCGCTATTTCGTGAGGCTTTACCCAGCTATCTCCCTCCTCTCGCTTGACATACTTGTATGCCTCGGTGCTCAACGCCTGCTTCATTTGATCTGCCACGTTCAGAGCAGCGAGGTCCTCGAGCGTCTTAATTCCCGGCGCCGACATGTAAAAGGCGTGGTAGCTCTCAATTCGCGAAGCGAAGTGTTGCCAGGTCTCGTTTGGCGCCGGCAGCGCACTACGGAACTGCCTGAGATAGCCACCTGCGGACAGTCGGAGCTCAGATAGAACGGTCTGTTTGACCCGATCATAGGTGTCGAGCTGTTCGGTAGAGAGCTTGGAGAAAAGGTGTGGGATCCTTCCACTTACGAGAGGCAAAGGTAAATGGCTTTTCACCTCGTCCGGCACCTTATATGAGCGGAAAATACCCTCGATCCCCTCAGCCATACCGGCATTTCCGGATCTTTCGGAATTGGGGTCAGCAAACTCTTTAGACGCTTAGCGAAATATTCAAGTGCATCTTCGCGCGTTTGCCGCCCGCCCGCTTGCGAGTCCTGTGTTAAACCGGTGTGCAGCTCCAACTGCCGGGTTCTTTCTCGCTCGATAAGTAGCGTAGTTTTTCTCAACTCCAATTCCATCGCCATCTTCAGCCGCCGCATGGCCGCATCTGAATCTCCTGCATGACCTGTCCCCTTCGCTGCTCCCGTCACACTTTCTGTCCCCGTCAATTGATCTATGCTAGACTCTGAGGTGTTACTAGCACTTTCATCCGTATTCATTTTTGCCACCACTGCACCGCTACGTAGGATCATACAAAAGACCTGTGACTCGCCTTAACGCCTCAACTCCGCGTCAGTGGGTTCCCAGGACCAGCAGAAGGACCACTCACCTTCCTACAGGAATTGCATGCCCTGTCGTCCGCGAGACACCCGCGCCTGTTGCTCTTGCGTCTCTCCCTCCGGTCGAGTTTGCGCACAGTCGCCGTCTCTTGCCGCCCGTAGCTCTCGCTGCTTTCCGCTGTCGCTGCTCGATGTGAGGCAGGGCGAACGCGAAAGCACACCGCTTGTCCGTCAGTGGCCGATGTGGCTCTTGTGGTTTAATGGCACCGCTGGCTCAATCCGCTGTCCGTCGAGCCGGAACTCTGCGGCTGCTGTAACGCTATTCCGGCAGCGCTAATGTGTCGGTCCGTTGACACACCCAAACCCGCTTGTTCCCTCCGTCGATCACTACGCTGGGAGTCGATGGGTGCTGCGTCGTCAGTCGCTCAGCGCTGATCTGCTTTTCCCTTGAACCTTGAAGCGCTCAGTACCGCAGGCTCGGTCCGTTGGCCGCAGTGCTGGACGCCTCTTGTTGCTGCGTCGCTAGTACTTCAGGAGTCCATGTGCCGGCCCGTCGGCACGGTAAGCGCAGCTGGCTCGGTCCATTGGCCACTATGCTGTGATAATTCTTCAGCTGCTGTCCTCTTTCTGGCGGAGACGTTTCTCAGGCACGGTCCGTCGGCCCGATCGTCTTCTTCCTCGAAAGGCCTTAAGTTCGCCGAAGTCTGACAGGAAACGGCGATCCTGTCGCAGGCTGCGCCAGTAAAACTTTTTCGTGTTGCTCTGTTGTTTGTCTAGCAGTTTCTTCTTTCTTCTTAGTAGGTCCCGTTTCCCTGCTTCGCCCAGTGAACCTCCAGAATTGGCCGGATTAACTGAGAACACTTATTTAATTAACACTTGATTACAACAAAAAGGTAGAGTGCCGTTATAATGATGACAGCAGCATAGAAAACAATAACTGAGCTGGGCCGACCCTGGACTTAGGACAGTCCGTCGTCCTAAGCGAGCATGCGGGAGGAAGTCCGTCTCCTACCGAGCTCCGACCTCAACTCCCGCCCGTTCAAAGCTCGCGGTCATGGCTGGGCTTCTTCCACAAAAACAATCATTCTTTCAGCGCTCTCATATTCCCAAGGACACTTTCCCCCGGTTTCGGGGAATCCATGTGCCACGGACAGGGCTGGGGCGCCGGCGCGTCTGGGCCCCGGTCCGCAAGTTAGGAAACCCATTCCCGAGGAGAAGCGCAAATTTACAACAAGTGGCTCCGACACCAGATAAAGGAAAGCAACGCAAACCCAGGCACCTAACAGATGTGCGGGGTGTGGTTTGTCAAATGTGTCCGGAGCCCCGTACATGCGCGACGTGGCGCCGTCTACGGAGACACACGGCGCTCTACATGTCGGTGCTAGAACGAGACCCGACAAAACCAGTAGCACATTCCATGCTCACTTTACGCGAAATGCGAGTCCACCCGCAGAAACAAACACCTCAAAATGCGGGTGAACGCGCGGTCCGTCTCGCTTAAGGAGTCAGGGGGCCTGCTCCGCACGACAAAAGGCAACCAAAGTTCCGCCCCCGAAGGCGCGCGGCGCCCTGCCGACGCGGCTCGAGGCGCTCGTGTTAGCGGACACTCAGTGGATGGTTAAAACTGGTTTATTGAGGTCGCTAGTGAATATTTACAGGGATGCCAGTCAACGCTTTCAATGGAGATCGCGCCGTGGGAACTGAGCTGCACTCGCCGCGTCCGCTCTGTCGACTCTGCTTTGTCTCTCTGTGGCGCCCGTCTCTCTGTGTCGACTCGGTCCGTTTCTTCCCTCCCCGGTCGTTTGAGGTTTCCCCTCTTCCCTTCGGAGTGCGGGAGGCGTCGCGGGGTCCCCTCTTTTCTGCGAAGAGCCCGTGGCTCAGACATGCTGATGTCTTTTTGCAGGCGCGGTGTGTTTTCGTCGGGGTCGAGGTCTCCTTCCCTCGGACCATAAATCTGTGGAAGTGCGTGCTGTCCGAAGGCCGAAGCAGTTAGCAGTTCTCGGAACCTGCCTGGGCCGGGCGAAAAACGTTGCCGTCGGCAGCATGCTGACACGACCCTCCCAAATTTTGCGCCTGTCCACAGGTGCAAGCGTTTCGGGAAGATGACGCCAACTCATCGGGGATCAAATCACGCTCTTTGTATCTTCTTAGCTGCTCCACGTTTACTGTCTTGCGATTTATTTTTCCGGGCACATGGACTTATCTTTCGATGGCCGCGAGGTTCGGCTCGATAAGTGCTGCCACTTCAAAGGGTCCCTCGTAGCGGGCATCCAATGTATTTCGCGCGCCAACTTCGAGCACGACGACATCTCCAGGATGAAAATTTGGTGCCCGTCGCCTCGAGTCGTATTGGGACACTGAATATAGCTTACTGTCGAGAAGACTGTCCCGCATGTCCGCACGTCCTGTTGCGAGATCGTGGAGCCTCTCTGCGGCGCTCATCTCGTTCTCAACAGAAGCGATATTGAGTTCCCCGGGTATCTTCGGGTCGTACCCGTGCATTAGCCAGAAGGGGCTGCGGTTTCCGTGGCGGTGTTTGGTGGCGTTAATGGCGAACGTGGCTCTGGGAAGCTGCTTCCTCCATGCGTTGCTTTCTTCGATGGTCTTGCGCAACACCTGCTTGAGGGTTCCGACCATTCTTTCGATCAGCCCGTTGGTTTGAGGCCAGTATGGGGGAGAATTGACGTGGGTTATTCCGAATCGGTGGCTTCAAGGCGTCGTTTGGCCTGGAGGTCGAGAAAATCTTGCATAGAGAGCTTTCGTTTGAAGCGGGAGGCGAGGGCTTCTTTCCACTCGTGCCAGGTGTCGCACCTCGTTCCGTAGGAGCTGTTCCAGTCTCTTGCAGCTCCCGTCAGACGTGTCGCTGCGCTGGCTAGCGTTAGTGACTCCGTCCAGTGCGCAAGTGCTGCGATGCGCTCGACCTGCGAGATCCAGCTGTGCACACTATGCTGTGGAGATCCGTCATAAAGCGGTATGGCGGATGACGTGTCGCTCGTAGAGTGGATCTGCACCTGTGCCGTGGCTGCGGGAGTCCTCGTCAATGCAGTGGCTAGCTGCGCCTGCGTGGTGGCGATCATTGCCAGGATAGCTGCCATATTTGGTGTACCGTCAATGGTGGTGCAAGGCAGCGGTATTTGTGCACTGCCGTTCGGCCCCGTGTCGTAGTGTGCGTGATTGCCACTTGCCGTTGGTGATCTTTCCGTCGTTCCAGCTCTCGTGACGTCAGCAGGAACTCCGAATTGTGCCGGGCTTCGTCCCGAACTCGTGACGTTTTTGGTCGGCGTTGGGACAGCTGGGCTCACGTTGTCGTGCACTGCAGGTGCGATGGCCGTGGTAGCTTGGGCGAGCTGCGTTCGCACGATCTCCACCTCGGCACGGAGCTCCTTGATTGTGGAAAGCGCCTCCAGGTACGCCTGCCTGTCGTCGTCGTTGGCAGCCTGGTTTGTCGTTGGCGTGTCCATCTCGTCGGAGACTCGCTGTCGAATGTTGTCTTCGAGGATTCGTGCGATCAGCTGGTCCTTGCTTCCGGAGCACGGTAGTTCACGGTATTTCAGTTCGTCCACAAGCTGTCGCTTCGTAGCGGTGCCCAGGAGGTTGCGGTCGACGGTGCACAGCGGCGAGTAGAGGCCCGTTGAGTCGGAGTGCGTAGACGAGGTTCGCCGTTGGGCCGTTGCGTCTTCAGAGATTGTGTTGGACTGACATCCTGTCGGCTGCGCCATATTAGCGCACACTCAGTGGATGGTTAAAACTGGTTTATTGAGGTCGCTAGTGAATATTTACAGGGATGCCAGTCAACGCTTTCAATGGAGATCGCGCCGTGCGAACTGAGCTGCACTCGCCGCGTCCGCTCTGTCGACTCTGCTTTGTCTCTCTGTGGTGCGCCCCTCTCTCTGTGTCGACTCGGTCCGTTTCTTCCCTCCCCGGTCGTGTGAGGTTTCCCCTCTTCCCTTCGGAGTGCGGGAGGCGTCGCGGGGTCCCCTCTTTTCTGCGAAGAGCCCATGGCTCAGACATGCTGATGTCTTTTTGCAGGCGCGGTGTGTTTTCGTCGGGGTCGAGGTCTGCTTCCCTCGGGCCATAAATCTGTGGAAGTGCGTGCTGTCCGAAGGCCGAAGCAGTTAGCAGTTCTCGGAACCTGCCTGGGCCGGGCGAGAAACGTTGCCATCGGCAGCATGCTGACACTCGGGGGTACCGTTGTACGAAACTGAACTCCAAACAGCATACAAAAGACAAACAAAAGTTTCCTCCCCGTCCGGGACGCCCCGCATCCCGGCGAAGCGGCTTGGGGCGTAACTGTATAAAAAAAGCACAAGCAAAAGAAACGCGTACAAGCGGGTGCAAGCGACGACCTTACAGCCGTTACCGGAACCAATCAGAACACATCCTTTCAAGACATGCTGACAGCAAACACGTACACATTCTCAGACTAAAATACACAAAATCAGCCAGTGTGCGCCAGCTCGCAACCTTGTACGAGTAGGGACGGAATGCGCGTGCGTTTGTGTTTATGTGTTGTGCACGAACCAGGCGACGACGGACACAACTGACCAAATGCATACCACGGAACGCGGCCAGAGAGCCCCCCGCACGGCAAGACCCGGGAAACGGCGCCAGAAAGGGGTCTGGACTCCACAACAAAACACCAACTCTGTAACCTGATCCGACCGCGCCTAACGAAAGGAAGTGGGGGACGCACGCGGGACCGCTCCACAGGGGAGCTGTATCTTCCTCGCAACAAGAGGGCCGCAACTGTACGAAAACCGATGGAACCAAGAACGCACTCTTCTCGTCGGCTCCCGGCTCCAGCAACTGGCGCGAAAAACTCGGAAACTCGCTATGCGACATTTCCCCCCTACGAAAAAGAGTGTCCCACTCGTTTACAAGAAACGAATACATAGGAAAGGCGTGCACACTTGATACAAGGCAATAAAATAAGAAAATCCACTAGACAGTAACGCACAACAAGACTAAACTCAAAACAGCTGCTATTCTAAATAAGGCATGGCCAAACGAACGCGTAAATTATTTGGATTTACATGACACAGGCAGGATGCTCAAACATACAGATTTAACAGTGTAATCGAAAACATTACATGGTGCTCAAAATGTTCGTATGTAGAGGTTTACACAAAACACAAGTTGTCGGCGGGAAGGGGCAGTCCAATAGTCACTTTAGTTTGTTCCTTTATCTGCACTGTAGTACTCCTCGGTGTCACTTTCGTACCCATGCGTCTTGACCACTTTGGGCTCGGTGTGAGCCCCCGCACGGTCACAATCAGGTGACGACCGGCTGTAAGAGTACACCTCAGTCGCATTGTCATCCGACGTTTCATGATCGCTGGGTCGCACTGTAGCGGACACAGCAGGTGTTGATTTTGCATACACACTAGCACTGCGCGCGGACTCACGACCACCATCACCACCGCAATCACTGTCTGGTAACTCGTCGTCGGCGTCCTCTTCTGAATCCAGACGAGTATGGCAGCGCTTCAGACGGCCGACGTTGACGACATCTCGCTTGCGACCGGTGCGATTGACGACTTCCCAGTTGTTCTCTGCCACTTGCCGAAGTAGATGGAACGGCCCTTGGTACCTGTGGAGCAGTTTGGTGGTCTTCCCTTTCAACCGAGAAGGTGTCCACACGTACACGAGGTCTCCCGGATAGCGTTACGTCGCCTCGAGTCGTATGCCTTTTTGTTCTTCTGCTGCCGCTGCTTCTCGCGCTGAGCGACTACTTTGCGCGCCTGTTGAAGCCTCCGTACTACATTTTGAGCGTCCAATCCGCCGCCGCCAGCTCGTGCGGAGCCCAGGTCTACCTCGACAGGAAGTGTTGGCTCGTGGTCGCGAAGTAGGAAAAACGGAGAAAAGCCTGTCGTTTCGTGCTGCGACGAGTTGTAGGCGAACAGGGCATAAGGCAGTGATTCGTCCCAGTCCCGGTGATGAGAGGAAACATACATGCTTAGGATGTCGGCCAGCGTGCGGTTAAAGCGTTCGCACAACCCGTTGGTCTGTGGGTGGTAAGCTGTTGTTGTAGTGTGGTCGGTTCCCATGGCCCTAAATAGCTCTTCAATTAACGAAGCGACAAAGGGCTGTCCGCGGTCTGAATGCGGCCTGGTGCTCCGTGGCGTAAGACAATCTCCCTAGAAAACCCTGCGCGGTTTCAGCGGCTGTGGCCGCCGGACATGCTACTGCCTCAACCCACTTTGCATGACAATCAGTCATCATGAGAATGTAGCGGTTTCCGGATTGACTCTTTGTAAACGGCCCCAAAAATTGCATTCCCACCTGTTGAAATCGCCTCCCTACCGGCGGAATAGGCTAGAGAAACCCGATCGGCTTGCCAGGTTGGGCTTTCCGCGTCTGACAGTCAGGGCAAGAGAGCACGTAGTTCGTCACCTGTGCGAACATCTTAGGCCAAAAGTATCGCCTACGTATTTTCTCCCAGGTGCGTTTGACTCCGAGGTGGCCCGCTGTGAGATCATCGTGGCAGCTTCTTAATATGTCTGCTCGCAAGCTTTTTGTAATGACCATTGCGTCGTACTCTTCGTCGAATCCTTTCGTCCTCCTGTGCAACACACCATCGATTATTCCAAAACACCGTGCCGTTCTTCTCAGTGTTCTGACAACAGGTGAATCCGGGTTCTCGAGGTGTTGGATTATCTCCTTCATCCAAGGGTCTTCCCTCTGCTTCCTACCTATATCCACGCGACCCAGCACAAGCAGCGGTGCAAAGTTTTCTTCGCTAACCGGAGCCGGTTCATGTGGCAGGCGAGAAAGAGTGTCGGCATTTGCATTCTTCACATCAGGGCGGTGTTTCAGCGTCATGTCGAATTCCTGTAATCATCATCATCATCATCATCATCATCATCATCAGCAGCCTGACTACACCCACTGCAGGGCAAAGGCCTCTCCCGTGTCTCTCCAATTAACCCTGTCCTTTGTCAGTTGCCGCCACTGTATCCCTGCAAACTTCTTAATCTCATCCGCCCACCTAAGTTTCTGCCGTCCCCTGCTACGTTTGCTTTCTCTTGGAATCCACTCCGTTACCCTTAAGGACCAGCGGTTATCTTGCCTTCGCATTACATGCCCTGCCCAAGCCCATTTCTTCCTCTTGATTTCAACTAAGATGTCATTAACCCGCGTTTGTTCCCTCACCCACTCCGCCCTCTTCCGATCTCTTAACGTTACACCTATCATTTTCCTTTCCATAGCTCGCTGCGTTGTTCTTAACTTAAGCTGAACCCTCTTTGTTAGCCTCCACGTTTCTGCCCCATAGGTGAGTACCGGTAGGATACAGCTGTTGTATACTTTTCTCTTCAGGGATATTGGTAAGCTACCATTCATGATCTGAGAGAACCTACCATATGCGCTCCACCCCATTCGTATTCTTCTAGTTATTTCCCTCTCACGATCCGGATCTGCGTTCACTACCTGCCCTAAGTAGACATATTCTCTTACTACTTCCAGCACCTCGCTACCAATTGCGAACTGCTGTTCCCTTGCTAGGCTGTTGAACATTACTTTGGTTTTCTGCATGTTAATTCTTAGCCCCACCGTTCTGCTCTGCCTGTCTAACTGATTGATCATGCTTTGCAGTTCTTGTCCTGAGTGGCTTAGCAAGGCAATGTCATCAGCGAATCGCAAATTACTCAGGTATTCTCCATTAACTCTTATCCCTAACTGTTCCCATTCCAGTCCCCGGAATACCTCCTGTAAGCAGGCAGTGAAGAGCATTGGCGAGATCGTGTCTCCCTGCCTGACCCCTTTCCGTATTGGAATTTTATTGCTGACTTTATGGAGAACTATAGTAGCTGTGCAGTCGTTATAAATATCTTCCAATATTTTCACATAACACTCTTCTACACCCTGATTCCGCAATGCCTGCATGACAGCTGAGGTTTCCACCGAGTCAAATGCTTTCTCGTATTCAATGAAGGCTATATATAAGGGTTGGTTATATTCTGCGCATTTCTCTATCACCTGATTGATAGTGTGAATGTGGTCTATTGTCGAGTATCCTTTACGAAAGCCTGCCTGATCATTTGGTTGACTAAAGTCCAAGGTTGTCCTGACTCTATTAGCGATTACCTTAGTAAATACCTTGTAGGCAACGGACAATAAGCTGATTGGTCTGTAATTCTTCAAGTCCTTCACATCTCCTTTCTTATGAATTAAGATAATGTTAGCGTTCTTCCAAGCTTCTGGTACTCTCGAGGTCACAAGGCATTGCGTATAGAGGGTGGCTAGTTTTTGTAGCACAATCTCTCCTCCGTCCTTCAACAAATCTGCTGTTACCTGATCCTCACCAGCTGATTTCCCTCTTTGCATTGCTCCTAAGGCTTTCTTTACTTCCTCCTTCGTTACTGGCAGGATGTCCCATTGCTGTGCTTGACTGCCTCCCTCAGTAACTTGATGATTACATTCGCTACTGTATAGATTTGTGTAGAACTCTTCGGCTAATTCAACTATCTTATCCATATTGATGATGACATTGCCCTGTTTGTCTTTTACCGCATACATCTGGTTTTTACCTATGCCCAGTTTTCTCCTCACTGATTTTAGGCTACCGCCGTTCCTTAGAGCATGCTCAATTTTCTCCATGTTAAACTTTCTTATGTCGGCTACCTTGCGCTTATTTATTAACTTCGATAGCTCTGCTAGTTCTATCCTGTCTGTGGAGTTAGACGTCCTCATGCTTTGGCGTTTCTTAATCAGATCTTTGGTCTCCTGAGATAGCTTGCTGGTATCCTGTCGAACCATCCTACCACCTACTTTTGCGGCGCACTCTGTAACGATAGCTGTAAGATTATCATTCATTGTTTCAACACTGCGGTCGTCTTCATCAGTTAAAGCGGAAAATCTGTTTTGCAGCGACATTCTGAATTCCTCTACCTTCCCTCTTAATGCTAACTCGTTAATAGCCTTTCGCTTCACCAGTTTCGTAATTCCTGTAATAGCAGGGACCATCTCATGAGGCGTCCGTTCGGATTCTTGACATTCTCCAGCCTTGAGAGGCTGGCTTGATCAGTGACTACGGTGAATTGGCTTCCAAAAATGTACCGGCGGAACTGCTTGCAGGCATACACGACAGCCAGGCATTCCTTTTCTGTTGTACTGTAGTTGGTCTCTGCCTTGTTAAGGTGACGGCTGGCGCACGCGAGGACATGCTCTCGACCTTCGCCCCTCTGCACCAGCACGGCACCAATGCAGTAGTCGCAGGCATCGGTATGGATTTAGACTGGCTTTCCGGGCTCGAATTGACGTAAAACTGGCGATGTAGTTAGCCTTTCTTTGAGCGCTTGCATTGCCGGCTCGCAGGCCGCATCCCACTCAAAAGGAACATGCTTTCTGGTCAAAAATCTAAGATCCGAAAACCATGGGTAACCCCCCTTCACATGAAAATGATGAACCGCAAAAGTAAGCTTTTCAAGCGTTTTATGCTCACTAAGGATCCTGCTGATTTAGTTTCATTCAAAAAATATCGTAATAATCTAACAAGTGAGCTAAGGAGCGCTAAGAAATCTTACCAGCAGCGCTTAGTTAGTAATAACAAGCACAATCCCCGACAGCTATGGAAAGTTTTGAATGAAGCTTTTATCGACAAAAAACATAACAAAACACTAGGTGAACTATTTGTCGAAAATGAGCTTTTATCCGGGGCCTCCCTTGCAGAGAAATTTAACTGTTTTTTTACTGCCTTTAAGCCAACCGGAGATGTAAAACCTGCCACTAGTATAATTAGCAATATGCCTAATGACTCACTGGTCTTTTATCAAACGGATTCCGAAGAAGTGTTCTCAGTATTAATGAATCTCAAATCAACACGCTGTGTGGATTATGATGGGCTGCAAATAAAACCGCTGAAGTTTGTTGCAGACCTAATAGCCCCGTATCTAGCTTTCATTTTTAATCAGTCCCTTTCATGCTCTATTTTCCCTAATGAAATGAAAAATGCCAAAGTAACAGTTATCTTTAAAGGAGGTAATAAAGCCGTATTAACCAACTACCGCCCGATTTCCGTACTTCCGGTTTTTTCGAAGGTATATGAAAAGATTATTCTAAAAAGAATGGATAGATTTTTTACTAAACACAGCCTGCTAACAGATTCACAGTTTGGGTTTCGAAAGGGACGCTCTACCGAATCTGCTCTTCTATCACAAAAAGAATTTATCTTGCAAAATTTTGAACGTAAATGTCTAACTCTCGGTATCTTTGTTGATTTCAGTAAGGCTTTTGACTTTCGTAACCACACTATTTTGCTTGCTAAACTAGAAATGTATGGTGTTCGAGGAATGTGTCTCCATCTTCTACGGTCATACCTCACTGATCGAAAACAGGCTGTTTTCTGTGATGGACATGGATCCACTCTTCAGGCTATAAACTGTGGCGTGCCTCAGGGCAGCCTTTTAGGTCCTTTTCTCTTTAACGTATACATAAATGATCTCGTAAACATTGACAGTAACGTTAAATTCATTCTGTACGCAGATGACACCAGTATTTTCTTAACGGGCTCCTCAACAGATCATTTATTAAATCGCGGTAATGCTGTTCTTAAAGCTTTGCATGCGTGGTCCGTTCAAAATGGGTTGTCTATTAATACCAATAAATCTAAAGCTGTTTTCTTCAGGCCTAAAAACGTCAAAATTAACTTAAACGATGATCTACAACTTGGGAACCATAAAATAGAAATCGTGGACACCTTCAGATCACTCGGTGTAATTTTTGACGCCTGTATGAGCTGGACCGCACACGCAACACATCTTCGCAAGAAATTAGCTCCTTCCGTTGGTTGTCTTGCTCGGTACCGCACTGAATTTCCTCCCTGTATAAAACGAATGATTTATCATGCCCTATTCCAATCACACATTAACTATTGCCACATAGTTTGGGCTACCACATCCAAAACAAATCTACAGAAAATTCTAATTCTCCAAAAGAAAGCTATCAGGATTATCGCAGGTGCCAGTTTTACTGCCCATACGGCTGAATTGTTTACTAAGTATGAAGTAATTCGTGTCAATGTTTTTCTTGAGTACCGCCTATTATACTATCTCAAATTTTCTTCACCATCAATATGTAATTTTTTGCTTAATATTGCAATGTTAAAGCCAACAGAAAAGTATGTTCGAACCCGATCAACTGCAAAATGGACACTTCCACGCGCTAGAACTAATTATGGTAAACAAGCACTTAATTTCCTTATACCTAATGTTCTAAACAGCTACGAATCTAACCAGTTTAGCATGTATAACCTCCGACCACATGATTTAAAAGTGTACTTTGTAAATAATATTCCATAACTTTCTTATCATATATTGTAGTTTTGTGTATGTATCGGTGTCCTTTTCCCCTTTGTCATCAACCCAGCAGTGTATAACTTTCAAATGCATTTAATCAGTTTTAATTGTTTTTTCTAGTTTCAAACTACCTCTCTGTGTAGCTATTCGTTCAATCGTAAATATTATAAATTCTTTCTATAGTGTGCTCATATGCGACCTGCCACCGTTGTATGTATGTGTTTATTTTATTTACTATTTTGTAATGGCTCTTAGATGAGCCACAGGCATTTTCAAGCTATTTTCTTTAGCTTTTGGCCTGTGGCTCATTCTAAAGACTGTATGCACATTTGTAAAATAAAGTTTGGATTCAATTCAATTCAATTCAAAGTTAGTCAAAGGCCGGCAAATTAGATAAAAGTCTTTGATGAAGCGTCTATAATAACTGCAGATTCTCAGGAAACTCTGAACTACTTTCTTGTTTTTTGGGGCTGGGAGCTTTTCGATCGCGCCTATTTTCTCTGGATCTGGTCTAATGTTGTCGGAGCCGGTGTCAATCAAGAGGGTGGCCTTCGAGTTGTTAACCTCGACTGGGACTGTGAGAAGCTGTTTCTCATCCATAACACATACTGACCGACTGGGCTGACAGCCACCTAGGCCCGGCCGTTCCCGTTTCCCGAACTAGGGGCTTGATCGGCGCGCACATTTATTTGCTCGCAGTCTTCGTGTCTCTCCATCGCTGGCGACAGTTACGAGCTATGTGGCCACTTCGATTGCAATAGCTGCACCGTGGTAGTCCGTCTTCAGCATACGACGTTCTCGGGGGCCTCCGGGCACGGGCACGAGAGACTACTTCCTCGATCCTCGTTAACCGCGTGGATAACGACTCAAGGCAGGTGGAAATTGACTCAAATCTCCTGCCACCTGCGTCCGCTTGTTGTTGCCCGTGGGATGTTGCCGTGTAGGTGGGCAGCACGTGAGGTTCTCCGGAGACGGCGTGTGCGGCAGGGATGGCCAATCCCCAAGCGTTATGCTCGGTTGTCAGGTAGGCGGCGTTGGCTTGGGTCGGCAGACCTCGAGCAGTGAGTCCCATCAGCACAGCTTGCTGAGGCGCTGCAGTGTCTGCAAAAAATCTGCACAAGTGCTCGGGTTGGCGATTATTATTTTCTTATTAGCATTTTCCCTCCGTTTCGCGTGACGTAAGCGTGACGGATTCATCACAAGAAAGCAGCAGTCGACCAATCACATAAATGAAAGTCAGCGGATACTCGCGTTGACGATAGCCTTCGCCATTCCTTGCGTGCTCCAATTCAATATTGGCTGCAAGGTGCATCCAACAGTGAGGTCCGTTCGCCAATGAGCCAATAGTCAGGTCACTTCCCACGGACGTTTCAACGCCACGGATACGTCATTGAACAGTAATGACCCGACGTAGAAGACCAAATTGATCATAAAAACAAATGGATAATGGATCCTTTAGCATACGGCATCTGGAGAATTTATCGAGTGATTTATTACCGCGACTCTGCTCGCTTCATCCCCAGTGAACGCGACTGAGGCACGTTCTCAAGGATGTCCTTGAAAAACGCCGCACTTTCTGTCTACAAAATTTCTGTTTTATGTAACTATAGCGCGGCTAACAGTTTCGGTCGTTCAACAAGTGCCAGAGGCGCTTGTTGCTCTCGCGCCCTCGATTCTTCTGTCTTTTCCTGAGTAAGCACAAGTTTCCACAATAAAGAGTTTGCGTTTTGAAGCCGCTGCCTGCTACGTTTACTACCCACCGACCAGCTCCCCTTTGTGGGGCAATGCCACGTGACCCTGCGTTTCAGCAGTCACTAAGCACCAAGACTCAAGAACAAGACCTCAAACTCGACATTTTATTGAAGTACTTCCAGAATATTTTTCCGAAAAAAAAAACAGTTCAAATCACACCATTTGCAACTAAACGTCTTACGTGTCACCAGCTCACGATGTCTAAAACGTAGTCTACGTTCCGGAGTTTTACTCGTGCAGAAGATTGAAACATGGCAAACACATAAATGGCCGTCCCGCGCAATTTGAGCAAAATTTAACAACTTTCTTCGCCATTACCCTTGCCTGCTCTGGGCTTCTGCGAGCTCTTAGCGATGCGTAGCATCCAGTACACCTCCTTCGGACAGACCGTGTAGGTCCATCGGCGTTTTCCAGCGTATGGGCGCGCTTTGTTCCGCGTGTCCTTTGGGTCTCAATGTGAGCTGTGGCGAACAGTGCGCGTGCCAACTCCTCGCGGACTTCGATGATTGGCCACGTTCTACCGTCCGCCATTGAACGGACAACCCATGCGTTCACAACTGCAGTTCCAACGATGAGCTCCACCGCAGCCTTCCTATAACACTTGAGCCCTTTCCGTAGGCAGGAGTAGTAGCACGTCGTTTGGTCACTGTAGTCTACGCCCTTTTTCGCCGCGTTGTAGTCAAGAACTGTGCGCGTTTCCATGATCGGCTTACCCTTTCTCATTTTTTTACGGTATCAACAAGGCTGGCGTCATGTTCAGCAACCGTTGTCATCATGAGAACGGGCCGTTTATCCAACCACTTCAGCACCTTTACACCGTTGTGGGATTCAAGACCAACGACTTCCCCTTTTTTCACTGTAGCTTGTGTAACTTCTTTCGGAAGCCCCTTTCGTTTCAATCCGAGAGTGCCACATAAAAATGTACCATTTTCAACAGGCGTGACGCAAGCGGCATGCTCGCGTAGAAGTCATGAACCATCATGTACCAAATGTCATATGTCAAAAAAAAAAGAGAGAAAACCATCTGAGAGCATCGTTGCTAGTCTGGAGGCTGATTAGCACAGGAGGCCTCGAATACGACATCGTTATCGCATTCGAGCTTTCAGAAGGTAATGCAGCCTGAACATCACCATTTTCCGAATCCTCAGATACTGCTTCACCACAAACGCTTGACTCACCATCCCACAGTTCAGAACACCTTTCCAATAACTCTTCGAGGCTGTCATCGTCATTGCTTGAACGCTCAACGTTCGCTGGAGCAGAAGTTCTGCCGTACGAAGTAGATGACAACGTATTTGGGCTGCCGTGTGTCCCGGAGGATCCGCTTCCACCGCAGGGTCTCTTCTGGTTTTCTGTACCTCCGTTCGCATTCGAGCTTTCAGAAGGTAATGCAGCCTGAACATCACCATTTTCCGAATCCTCAGATACTGCTTCACCACAAACGCTTGGCTCACCATCCCACAGTTCAGAACACCTTTCCAATAACTCTTCGAGGCTGTCATCGTCACTGCTTGAACGCTCAACGTTCGCTGGAGGAGAAGTTCTGCCGTACGAAGTAGATGGCAATGTATTTGGGCTGCCGTGTGTCCCGGAGGATCCGCTTCCACCGCAGGGTCTCTTCTGGTTTCCTGTACCTCCGTTCGCATTCCAGCTTTCAGAAGGTAATGCAGCCTGAACATCACCATTTTCCGCATCCTCAGATACTGCTTCACCACAAACGCTTGACTCACCATCCCACAGTTCAGAACACCTTTCCAATAACTCTTCGAGGCTGTCATCGTCACTGCTTGAACGCTCAACGTTCGCTGGAGCAGAAGTTGTGCCGTACGAAGTAGATGGCAACGTATTTGGGCTGCCGTGTGTCCCGGAGGATCCGCTTCCATCGCAGGGTCTCTTCTGATTTCCTGTACCTCCGTTCGAATTTTTGACAGTCCCTCAAGACTTTTGAATGCTCGTAAAAAAATTGAAAGCACAAGGATGAGGACCACGAGGCTTGGCACTGAGAGTGAGCCAAGTTATTGCGAATAGGCCATAATAATTCTTCAGCTGAGCTCTTGCACACATTGTGAGCGCTTTTCAAAAGTACGTTGCGCATGTGGAAAGCGCCCGAACAAAAGGCTGGAGCTGGTAGCTGGAACATTTTCTGCGCCGTTTCCTGAAAGCCGTCAGCTTTATCATCAGACTCATTACAAGCGCCAATGTCAATAAATGCAGGCGCGCTTTGTATCTCTACCGCCATGTGTGACGCATTTTCATGCATTTGTGGAAGCATATCGTCACCGCACTACAAGCAACGCCTCGTTGTTTGCGCCAGCACGGCTGGACTGCTTTGCGTGACCCACCGGTAGGCCACGACGCTGCGAACGTGTTAAACATCAACCCAAGCCTCTGGAAGCACGAAAACTGACCGGCCGAGGAGAAAAACCGGGGATTGACTCCCATGAGATCTCCATCTTCGAGCAGGCTCCTCCTCACTATCACATTGTTGCACCCGGTGTCTATAACTACTCGAACCCTATGGTTACCAACCAAACAGGTGACTGCAGGAAGCTTCTCTCATATTTACGCCTTATCCCTTAGGCTGGTGCCAACACCCAGCACCTTTGTCCCATTCTTAACTCAATGTATCCATCCTGAATACATAAAGATGTGGATTGTTCAGCGGTGTCTTTTGTCTTCGTCGAACCCTTCTGCCAACAAATTCTGCTAGTATGACCTGTTCGACCGCACTTGAAACATTACGTAGGCTGGCTGTTGCTTTCCGTCCTGCTAACGGGGCAGTTTTCTGCTAGGTGGCCGGGCCGGGAGCAGTGGAAACGTTCTGCACTTCCTGATCCTTCAGATTCGCAGCCGACTTGCTTCCATCTTTCCTCTCACCCTTTTGTTCAGAGCTTGCTGTAGCTTATGACTCCCTCCTCGTAGCTGGTCGTTTTCTAAAATTCACCTACGCGTGAGCGTCCATGCACTGCTCTGCTCTTTCTACCATTTCTTCAAGGGTAGGGTCCTTTTTGTCTTCAAGAAAGAATTCCAGCGGTGCTGCGCAGCCTGAAAGAAACTGGTTCTTAACCACCAGCTCAAACAAAACCTTATATTCCTTCTTGGTGCTGGAAAGCGCAACCCACCGGTCAGACTTGAGGCCTCCTCTTCGGGTGGAGATGGGGGACCGTTTGGACCGACACGTTGCAGGAGGTTTAGCTCTCCAGGTTTAAACCATTCCGTGGTTTCGTGCTGCAGCACATAGGTCCTGAGATCATCGCTCATTAGCTCTTTCAGTCGGTCAGAAATGTGCAACGTATGCAGCTTTTCTAATGATTTTATATTCGGGCTTATCAAGTAATACTCGAGAAGAACTTCCAACCTGTCGCGAATCGACTGCGGGCTTCATTGCCATTTCTGCCTGAGAAAAACCTGCTTTGGTATTCCTCTGGTGTCAACTATAGTTCCTTCAACACGAACTCTTTGATTTCCTCGTACGAAAACAGCTTGTCGTCCGCTTTATCTGCTATGAGCGCGCGACTCTCCTCATTCAACAATGGCTATATTATGCTCCCTCGGATATCGCAGCATGTTGTCCGCATTTTTTAATCAAGCCGGTACCAGCTCGTCGAACGCTGGCATGGGAGCAAGTACCGCCCTCTGCTCTTCGGCATATTTACTCCTACAGTCTCGAGCTCCGAGCTTACTGTGGCTTTGGCCCTTCTGTTTGAGTCTCTGGAGCTCAATTTCGAGTTCCAATTTTTTTATGTCAAGGATGGTGTCTTAGAAGGACAGCATCACTGCTTTCCTTCTCGATCGGTGGAACATTGTGAATTGGTTCTCAGCAGATTCACAGCAGATTAATTTTTCTGGGACACTGAATATCCTTCAGTTTCATCCGTTACTGATGCCTGGTCAGTGCTTTGGCTCGCCATCCCATCCTCCCTCTGAGCTGTCTCTCGTGGGGTGACCACCATACCGTACTGGCAAAGGAACAGGGAAGAGACACACTTTTGCCTCGGTGCTTTCCACGTTTTGCCTGACATCTCAGCAGTGTCTGTCCATGTTCTGTCCTCCGCAGGCCATTTCGCCACACGTAAGATCCTCAGCAGCCCAGTCCACGTCGTTGGTTCGAGCCTGGATGCTCGGGGTTGTATGTTCAAGTCTTCCGCCTAGAATCGCCCTCGCAGGATCTTCCGTTGCAGCCCCGTTCACTTGAAGGTGCAGATCCTGTATCCTCTTCATAGATGTTGGACGCGCTTAAAATCTTCTGTCCACTGCCGTTGAAATCGCTCACCTCCTGCAGAAAGCCGCCGCCGAATCTTGCCGACTGCGCCAGTTAGACTTGAGGCATCCTCTTTGGGTGCAGATGGAGGTTCGTTTTTGGCACGACACGTTGCAGCAGGGAGATGAGGCGTAGACGAATTGCTTATGAGAAATGTACAGCTTGGTTTATTTACAAACTATTTATAATGTTTATACACCGACCAGGGTGGTCGCTAGCATCAAGAGTCGGGAGCGTCAGGCCAGAGCTCACCGCTACGAAACTCTGTCCTGCCTGACCGACAGCTCACGCTACGCGTAGCGGCTCCCCTTTCTTTGCAACGTGGCCAGCGCACGTCTCTCGCGACTCCAACTCTCCACCAAGAGCCCTATGCCCAAGTCTCCCCTTTTTGGCACCAACACGCCTCCTTAAACTAATTTCCCCATCAGAGCATTGGCTCTCAAATTGAAGGGACCAATTACACGCCGGTACCCACGGGCTTGTTTGCTCACGAAGACCGCATGCCTTTCATGAAGCCAATCGTGCTTTTGCTCTTATCCATCAACTCTAAAATCACACTGACAACGCAACAAAATACACACAAGGACAACTTCCGCCAGCTGTGGCTCCAGACACAAATACAGGGTGGCAACTAAGCCCTCTGGCCAGAAGCACAGCAAGCACAGCTCATTAACCTCCATCCTGCAGCACGACCGTTCGCACGTGCACCCCAGCGGCCTTCCACGCGAGCTTCTCTCCTCGAGCGTCCTTGAAGCTTTCTTTAAGACTGTTCGACACCGCTCTCGAAAAGCCATAAAACTGACCCCTGACAATGCGCCGGGGTGCGCGATGCGCACGCACTGTCCGCGGAGCAGGTCCCATTTTGGCACCCCTCGCTGTCGTTACTGCTTTTACTTTTTGGAACCGCATGCCCTCTTCCTGCAGCATTAGCATTGGTTTAGAATGGCCTGGTGGCCGTCGCCGGGGTGGGGGCCACGCAACGAGATGCTTAGAACATCTGAAGACAAGGACCAAGCCAGCAGCGCCCGGAGTGACATGTGGATGGCCCACTGCCCGGCGGCCGGCAAACTCAACTGCACCGCTCGATGAAGTTCCTGAGTCCAGTCGCAAACTGGGAGCACGTTTCCGCATTCATAGGCGATACCCCCTTATACTTCTCTCTGAATCTTTCGTATTGATAGTGAATCTTTCCTCTGAATCTTTCCTAGCATTAGAGCTTGCTTTAACTTACTATAGCTCATACAAACTGGCGCGGACATTCGACTAAAAACGCTTGGCGTCTTGGTGCCGTTGCTCCCGTGGCCAACTTTGGCGTTGTGACACGCGCTCAAAACGCCACATATAAGCATTGAGGTCACCGCATTGTTCGTTGAAAAGAGGCATAGCTTTTTGCGGGTTCACTTTGTTACCTTGCACTTCCTCCCTTTCTTCCAACCTGGACCTGAAGTCCGTTTCAGAGCAACTTGCGTGGCTCGCGTAGCAAATGCCACCTTTTCCCTTTGAAGCAAAGTCATTCTTCTTTTGGATTATTCCCCGCAGGGAGGCGTCTGCAGCATGCAGACGTTGGTGAGTGGCGACACCACGGGGTTAACCCGAGCATCCGCAGGGACATCCCCGCAGGGGGATGATGGTGAACAATGCGTCACCACGGACCCGAGCATCCGCGCTTAGCCGTGCGTGGCATCGCCGTGTCCGGGGAAAAGGGGATCCTGGTGGTTGAGCTGATGCCGAGCGTTTGGACCCTTAAGGCCCCTCGGCGGAGGCAACACACCACTTTGGCCCCAGCTTCCTGTAGACGGCACCTCCGGCCTGACCCGACCGGGGGAAATCGGCAGTCGCCTTTTCCTGTTCTCCTCTCCATCTTTCACTTTCCTATCTCCTTTCTTACAACTCTCCTGTATCCTCCTCCCTTCTTGGTTTTTTCCTCTTTTTCCTGGCGGCGAGGGTTAACCGTGTGTGACCAACTACCCTGTGTTGAGTCATATTAGGTTATAGTTAAGGTGTACAGCTGGCGTGGGCAGGACTTTCTTTCAAGTTCCTGTCGCGTCCCCTTGTTGGACTCCATGGTGGGTGGCTGGCACCATGACCGAAAAACATCAATTTTTTATGGCTCCCCCCCTTTCAAAACCTGATCGCTCTCTTAAAAGAGTGCGGAACGAAGCAGAGAACTTTTTTTCCAAAAAGAAACCAACATTTGCCAAATTCCATGTCATCCACAGTGAAGTTCAAGATAAACAGGCCAGAATTCTATCCCCCTTCATGGTATCGAAGTGCTTAACAGAAGCTTTGGGCCCCGGCTACAAAGTATCCAAAATGACCAGTGGCGATTTATTGCTGGAACTCCGAGAAAATGTCCAAACCACCAAACTCTGTAACATAGTGTCTATTGGGGACACACCTGTCTCCATCACTGCACACCGATCCCTCAACACTGTCCGTGGCGTCATCTCAGAAAATGATTTTCTACACCTTACCGAGAAAGAAATGCTGGAAGGGCTTTCCGAGCAAAATGTCATTGATGTATATCGAATCAAGATCCGCAAGGACAACAAAGAAATAGATACCAAACACCTAGTCCTGACTTTTAACACATGCACATTGCCCGAAACCATCGACGTTGGATACCTCAAAGTAAATGTAAGACACTACATCCCTAACCCCCGAAGGTGCTTTAATTGTCAACGGTTTGGCCACGGATCGCAGAGTTGCCGCGGCCACAAAACTTGCGCGAAATGCGCGTCGAAGGAACACCATTCTGAGGAATGCGACGCAGCTCTACGCTGCGCTAATTGTGAAGGAGAACATGCTGCGTACTCCAGGGCGTGTCCGTCCTGGAAGAAGGAAAAGGAAATCATCACCATTAAGACCAAGGAAAACATTTCATTCAAAGAAGCCAGAAGGCGTTTTGCACTGACAAATACATTCTCTTTCACAGCCAAACCAAACTATGCTGACGTGGCGCGCAGGGGCGGTGCACCACGCAGCACTCCGGCATCTGCCGCGGCCACTCCCACCGCGCCTGTGGTAGTGCCATCAACGCCCCAGGCAGAGACAGCCAAGGCTGCTCTGCCAACTCCAAGCCAGGGAGTGCCGGCCCATGGGCCAGCATCCCGCAGGACTTCCCCCCGTCGGGGGAGGCCTGACACCAACAAATCCGCGGCTTCGCGGTCCTCCAGCACCTCTGGTGAGGTGATGGATACAACTACCACTCCGCCCGCTTTACGGCGGCGGACCGGCTCTCACGAGCGAAGAAAAGATAAAACCCCGGTAACGGGCCCAGAACAGTAAATTCCTTCAGTTCCATTCACACCCAAAAAAACAAACATGATATTTGCGATTCAATGGAACTGTAGAGGAATGTTAAGGAACTACAGTGATATAACACATATTCTAGGGTCCGTGATACCTCTAGCTCTATGTCTCCAGGAGACCAATCTTGGTCCACAACATTCAAATATCTTAAAGCATTATACAACTTTTAGGCGTGATCGCGAACATGCAAGTAGACTCTCGGGAGGCGTCGCAATCATCATCCAAAGCGGCGTCCCGGCTCAAGAAATCAAACTGAAAACAAAACTTGAGGCGGTTGCGGTTAGCGTCATCAGCTACAAAACCATAACAATATGTTCTGTATATCTTCCCCCACACATCACATTAACATGCCAAGATCTAGAAGGCCTGATCGATGAACTGCCGGAGCCATTTCTGGTAGTTGGCGATTTTAACGCTCACTCTCCGTTTTGGGGAAGCGAACGCTGCGACTCTAGAGGCCAAACAATCGAAGATTTTATACTTTCGAATAATGTGTGTCTTTTAAATACGGGAAAAGCCACATATTGCTGCCCAAGCTCAGCAAAAATGAGCTCTCTCGATTTAGCCTTCGCATCACCATTACTTTTTAACGATTTTAAATGGGATGTTTTAAATGACCCCATGGGCAGCGATCACTTACCTACCGTCATCAGGCTCTCATCATCCACTCCAATCATCCCCACAAGGCCACGGCGCTGGAAAATTCAGCTTGCCGACTGGTCACTCTTTACAAAAAGTGCCACTCTGGAAAAGGAATTTTGTGACGACCTTAGCACAGATGAAATTAATCAGAAGTTTACTGAATGCATAATATCGGCCGCAACACTCGCTATACCACAAACAACAGGACTTGCACAAAAGAAACACAAAGTATGGTGGACAAAAGAATGCACATTAGCAAAAAAAACAACAAAACAAAGCCTGGAGCGCTCTGCGTCGATATCCCACTGCAGAGAACTTACTTACCTTTAAGAAGGCAAAAGCCAGAGCACGGTATGTCCGAAGAAATGCAGAAAAAACCTCTTGGCAGAAATATGTCTCCTCAATAAACAGCTCAACAACATCAAAGAAAATGTGGGAAAAAGTGCGTAAATTTACTGGTGACCATACCCCTTTCACACTTCCTCTCTTGACAGCACCCGGGACACAAACATCTTTAGAAGAACAGGCCAACATACTGGGCGAGCATTTTGCTGAGATCTCAAGCTCATCCAACTACACAAGCACATTTCAAAAACACAAAGCAATAGCTGAAAAACAAAAATTTCCATCTGGAGCAGGTGTTCATGAGGATTACAACCAGCCTCTCACACTACAAGAAATAAATAAGGTATTATCTTCTGGAAAAAAGACAGCACCAGGACCAGACAACGTGCATTACGCTATGCTTGCACATCTCTCCGAGGCTGCTGTAGAGGCACTGTTAAAATTTTTTAATAAAATCTGGATAACTGGAAATATACCTGACGAGTGGAAAAAAGCAGTCATAATACCCTTTCTCAAACCCGGAAAACCACCAACAAGTCCTAGCAGTTACAGACCAATAGCCCTCACCAGCTGCATTGCTAAATCTTTCTAAAGTGTAATAAACATTAGACTGACCTTCGTACTTGAATCTCGGCAACTACTAGATAAACACCAATGTGGGTTTAAGAAAACATGCTCCACCACAGATCACCTTGTCCGCCTAGAAAACACCATCCGGGAGGCGTTCATCCACAAGCAGCACTGTATTGGGGTCTTCTTCGACCTGGAGAAGGCCTACGATACTACGTGGAAGTTCGGCATCCTCCGTGACCTAGCAGAGCTAGGTATCCGCGGCAGGATGTTGAACTGCTTGAACGACTTCCTGGCTAACCGCACATTCCGAGTCCGCCTAGGAGCAACTCTCTCCATGACTTTCACCCAAGAGAACGGCGTACCCCAGGGGTGCATTCTAAGCACGACACTCTTCATAATAAAAATGAATTCCTTAGCTAAAGAAATACCCAAGTCCATAATGTATTCAGTTTATGTAGATGACCTACAAATAGCATGCACATCCTCCAGTATATCAACCTGTGAGAGACAAATACAAATCACACTAAATAAACTAGGTTCTTGGGCAGACAGAAATGGATTTAAATTTTCCCCTCAAAAAACAGTAGCTGTTCTTTTCTCATTGCGACGAGGCCTACAGGTCGATCCCAGTCTATACCTGAATCACACTGCGCTACCAATTAAACAAGAACACAAATTTTTAGGCCTAACTTTCGACAAGAAACTCACATTTCTACCACACATTAACAACCTTAAAAAGAAAGCTTCTCAAGCCCTCAATGTCTTAAAAGTGCTCTCACGGAAGCGGTGGGGGTCCGATAGAGCAAGCCTTTTACAAATATATCGCTCTCTGGTGCGCTCCAAGCTGGACTACGGGTGCATAGTATATGGCTCGGCAAGAGCATCCTACTTGAAAAGATTAGACCCCATTCATAATCTTGGTCTCCGCCTATCATCTGGAGCATACAGAACATCACCAGTAGCCAGCCTATACGTTGAAACTAATGAGCCCGCTCTTGAGGACCGAAGAATCGCACTAACATGCACATACGTCTTAAAAATCCGTTCTCTTCCGAAACATCTCTGCCATCCAGTTGTCACCAAGTGCCCATCTAAAAGATTATTCATCAACAAACCACATTCTATCAGGCCATTACTACTGCGCTTTGAAGATAAATGTGAAGAGCTAACAGTACTAGATGCCCTACCGAATATTGCACAAATGAATGAATATTTGCCACCATGGTACAGCCTGCCTTCAGTATGTGACTTCACAATGACACATTTAGACAAAAAGCAAACGCCAAACGAGTACATATTACAGGAATTCTTTGCACTACAAGAAACGTATGACACCTACATTGAATTTTATACCGATGGCTCAAAAACAGAAAGTCATGTTGGAAGTGCAGTAATCCAAGAAAAAAATAAACAGATAATGCGACTACCAGAATGCGCATCAGTTTTTACTGCTGAGTGTTATGCCATCTTCATAGCTGTAGAAAAAATAGTAAGAGAGAACATCAAAAATAGCATCATTTACACCGATTCCCTCAGTATGCTCAAAGCACTGCACTCCAGGAATGCTACTGAACCCATAATAGGAAACATCATACATAACATAGTTAAAATCACAAAACAAAAGCACAACATTAAATTCTGCTGGGTTCCTAGCCATGTTGGAATTGTAGGTAATGAGAAAGCAGATGTATGTGCTGCACAAGCCCGGAATGGCCAAATAAAGCAAGTGAACATACCGCACAGGGATTGTTTAAAGTTTATCTACAGTAAACTCAGAAATAAGTGGCAGGCAGAATGGGAAGAGCACGCAAACAACAAATTACATTCTGTTAAGCCCATTTTAGGGGAATGGCAATCGTGTAGGCATCAAGAACGTTTTACCGAAGTTATTTTATGTCGGCTCCGCATTGGACACACCCACCTCACGCACAACTTTCTGCTAACCAAACAAAACAAACCTCTCTGTGACATGTGTGGTGCTGAACTCACAGTGAACCACATTTTAATTTCATGTATAAAGCTAGAAGAACTAAGAAAGAAATATTTTACAACATTTTACAGGGAAACCATCCCATTACACCCCATGTTACTTTTAGGTGATCGAGCACTGGTTGACATCTCATGTATTTTTAGGTTTCTCAAGGAAGCAAGCATTTTAAACAAACTCTAAGTATAGAAAGCTTCACCTTTAACAAAAACTCTAACCTTGTGTTTGGCGCATCATAGCCTCAGTTGCTTTTGCGCCATTAAAATCAATATAACTAACTAACTAACTCTTTTGGATTATACTCTTTGATTCTCCAGCTCCTCATCTCTCATACGACTTTCGCGTTCGCATTCTTCTTTGCGCCAAGCGCGCTCGGCATTCCTCTATTCTCGGCGCTTAGCCCAGTCTTGTTGAATCCTCGAGGATAGTTCTTTACCTTCGGAGCCAAAGCTTCCTCCCTTCTCTACCAGTTTTTCCAAACTCGACCTCTGCCATCATTCGCAGGAAACAGCGGACATCTGACCACTAGTACGACCCTGTCTTGACCCTCTTGTTGAATACCTTCGCAGCCTCAGCCTCCACACGCGGCTGACAGGTCCTGTCGCGGACGCCAATTATTGTCACAAATACCGCTCGTCGAGCGGCTGCCTGCCGCAAGCGCAGAGGCACAGGGGCAGCTCTGCGCTTCCCTGTGGCCTAAAAGGGAGGGTTGGACCAAGTTTATTTATTAAGGTCAGTCAGCCCGTGCGTACTGGGCGTGTGTCGGTGCGTTGGTCATCGAGAAGGAATTCTAGGGGCTGAAGGCTCAAAGCAGTCTGTTCTTAATGGTAGGGAGAAAAACAAAAATGCAAAAATGAACTATACAAAACGCGAGAAGCAGGACACGGTCAGCACCAAAGTAAACTCATCCGAATATAGATGAAAATAATAGAGGCGTGCAATGCAGTAAAGGTAGGAATATACATAGTTTGCATAGGCAAGAAAGGAAAAAAATTCAGCGGTCATTTCACGTAGGGAGGCCGAGGTGACGAAGCTGTGGGTGCGATGGCACGAAGGCTGCGTGCCTTGTGCGATGGAGCGCCTGCCTCGGCGAGGTAATTCGGCCCTGAATTACGCCACCCAACCTGTTCCGTTGCCTGTTTTCTCCCGACTGGCCTCAGCTACCCGCAACAGTCACGGGACGGCAGCCACCACACTTTTTCCCCTGTCAGCATCGGGGCGATTTCTCGGGGTTTCTCAATGCGGTGACGAGGGGCAGAGGGGACGCGACCAGTGAAGCTCCTTAGGAGCGCGCCGAACAGGCGCGCCGTATGGGAGGGTAGAGCGCAAAAGACTTCTTCCATGACAGCCGTCGCCGAGGCGGCAAGGCCATGCCAAGATAACGGCGAACACCACTCACATCTTTAGGCGCAGGGAACCTCAGGATCGCTCGAAGCTTCTCCGGATGAGAAGACACCTGTCGCCATTCTACTCGGTAGCTGAGGAAGCTCACCTGAGCCTGGCAGAATTGCATCTTTGCGGGATTCAGCGTGTTGCCAGCCACCCTGAGCTTTCGAAGGACATCTCTCAGGTGATCGAGGTGCTCCTAGAAAGTTTGAGAGTAGATGATACCATCTTCGAGGTAGGCGAGAGCATGATGCCATCTGGCGTCCCCGATTACATGGTGTATCAGCCGTTGGAATGTTCTCGGAGCTGCGAACAAACCAAGGGGCATTCTCGAGAGGTGAAACAGACCTCTCTAACACGTCAAGGCGGTTTTGCACTCTTCGTACGGTCGCATACCGACATGGAAGTACCCCTTGCTTGCGTCAAGAAATCAGAACTCAGCGCCACCGAAATTTCAGTCCGCCGGAGCTGAGAAACGACCTTGTCTCCAAGTAGCGACATGCTTGCTCCCGTGTCCAACAACGCCTTAAAGGTTCTCCCCGCACCTGAGGGGTCCATAAAAGGAGCAGGCGTGTTATTTGGTTCTTCAGCTTTGAATGCGGGCGTGATGTGGGTAGGTTTCCAAGCGTTGGTAGCCTCTACCGGTGCTACCGGCGGCCTGCCTCGTTTCCCGATCTCGAGAGGCAGTTTCTGGCCGTGTGACCGCTATGGCCATAATTAAAGTAGCACACAGATCTCTATGTTTCTCGCTGAGACGCTCTGGGGGTCTCAGAGGCACCTCGGCCATCCAGCCGCACAATGAGCTCCGTGGGTGCTTTCTAAGGAGGTGCGAGCTTTTGCAGCGGTTACATGAGCAATATTCATTTCGATACCAGGGGAATACAGGTCGTCGGCTGAGATATCCCACCACGACGTGTCCAGGAAGGTGCAAGCACCTGCGTGGGCATTTCACGAGCTGGGTTAGCGGCCTTTATTACCCAGTTCGGGGAAGGGGCTTTGTTCCGCCCTCGGTCCCCTCAGACAAGACGACTGGTCAACACTCCTTGTCACGCCAGCAGAAGGGATACCCTATCGCTGGGGTCGTTGTGTCCCATGGTGGGATAAAGACATGAATGGGTGGCTCCTTTCCGCCTCCTTCATCGCCGTGCCGGTGCCAAGGCAAGACAACGGCGGGTGCACGGCAGGACCACGATACCTCGACAATCACTAAGAAGTGTACTCGTATAACCACCAACCTGTAGAACGTAGAATTGTGTGAAATAAGACAGGTGCTAACACGGTGAATGTACGAAGTCGATGTGGTTTTTCACAACTTCGCTTGCACACGAACATCGACGGATATTCCGTGCCAAATAGAATAAAGTTGTGCTCTTCTGTGAGAAAGCGCTGCACCTCTGTCCTCCTTACCAGTGCTCAAGGCTTTCACCGTCTTCTATGCGCATCATTCGCAGGAACCTATATACAGTTACTCACCGTTTAGCTCACCAGTTTAGCTCACCAATTCGTCGCACCACTGCTTCACGCGTATATTACGATAGCACAAGTCTGAGGAAGTGCTCTTCCGTGCAACATCTTCCAAATTAAGCCTGCCTACGTTTTTGGCCACAGTGGTATCACAGGTAATCGACGCGTTCATGCGTAGCCCGGGGAGGAAACTCCTGGGCTCCTGATGATAACCAGCCAAGTCCATCCATTCTCTTGAAAACCGATCTGCAGTTTTCTTAAAAGACGAGCCTCTGCATTAACCGGATGGCACAACCTCCTTTCTCTATCCCCACCTCAGGGTCAACCGGAGAGTTTAGCATCTTTCATTTGGTTGGAGCTGTCTTCTGTGTATATGTTTTCATGTGCTTCCGAGAACATAGAGTACATCATACCTCCCCATTTTTTCAAAATATATGTCTGCCTCAACGGTTCCATCATCCTCTATCCAAAGATATCATCGAAAGATTGGATAAGCCGACACGAGCATGATGACTCCCATCCTCTGCTGCCGGCGACAGCGTCATTAAAGCAGGACACGTTTCCTCGGTACCCTTCACCAAGATGCTCGCAATATACATGAATTATTCTTGTGCCTTGTCTTTGCTGGTCATGTGAAAGACCTCTTGAAGGACCTTGGCACCTACTTGGATAAGTGAATGTTCGTCATTCTGGCAAGTCTGCCGCAGATGATGGTCCTAAACTATAAAGAAAAAACCCTCAAGGGCACTTAACGCATTTTAAGAGTGGAATGCGAAGGCATTACAGATTCCCATTGCTGCTGTTTAGTGCTTATGTGTCATTCTTTCATGCGTTTCGGGGTTGTTCCTTAGCCACTCGTCAAAACCCAACCCAAGGCAGAACAGCGCTAGCTCCACAGGGACAAGAAAGTAGTCGAGACACACACAGCGCTGCTCGTCTACAGGCCAAAACGGGTCAGTAGACGAATTTTCTTGGCGTTTGCTCTTTTTTTAGCAATTTTCTTTCAGTAGAGGTTCTTTCTTTCCTTCTCGCTTACCGTTGCGCAGCGAGGTCAGGCCGTCTCGTTGCCTTTACGGCCCGGTCTTCTGATTGGCATTAGCGCGAAGGATGCTGACGACGATTTACGTTGGAGAAACAAAAAAACTTTATACATATGAGATTAGCATAGATGATATAGTCAAGACTGAATAGAACAAAGGGAGATCAATAACAAAAAACCTCCTGGCGAGAGCCCCTAGATTCCCGCCAACATCTCTTCTTAACCCCTCAGCTCATCGCTGATTCCCCCCTCGTGACGTAGCCGTCGCCTGTGGCCGTAAATTTAGGGGGGGGGGGGGGGGGGCAAGTACTTCCAGCGAGACCCACGTGACTGAGAAAAGGCACAGCATCTTACCCTCAGGAAGTCGGACTACGCTGACGAATCGAGGCAGGAATACACATACACTTAAACAGAATCGTCATTTGCCCTCTGATCGTCGGAATGGAGCCAGGAACAAAAACACACCACCAAAAGAAAAATCGTCTCGGCGCTGCCGTTAGGCTGGAAGTTCGGCCTATGAGCGTAGCTGAGGCGTATATATTTCCGCGCAGCTCTGGAACTATGGCACGCCGCCCATGGAGGAAAAAAAAACTAGGAGGGAGCACGATGTCACGCGCTTGGCCTCTGCAAGCCACCCTCCTCTGACGCCGCTGCCGAGGGCCCCTTTGCGCACAGCCTGCACTTCGTCGCAGACAACGTGTACCTTGACGTCGGCCGTAGCCTGGTCCACCGTCAGCCTCGCTTCGAAGCTTCCCAGGGGTGTTGTTTTCCCCATTCCGAACCCTGTGATAGTGAATGGACGGCTGAGTGCTTCACAAGAGAGGTGTAACTTTTCCGCTTTGCTTTCTCGTAGCGTTACGCATTGGCAGCCCATGTCGATGTACGCTTTAATTGTCTTCCCATTCATGTTGGCATCCATGAAGTACTTCTGATTTCGCACCATGCTGCCAATTGTACTGCTGCTTTCTTGGGCAAGGACGGCTGTTTTAGCTTTGTCGCTGGCTGTCGAGCCTTTCCTCGAATAGCAGTCTTTGCTCTGATGACCTGATTTTCCACAATTCGTGCAGCGCTCTCTATGCTGAGGTTTTGGACATGCTGCCGAGAAATGTCCATATTGACACATGCCTTCCTTAGAAGATGAGGAAGAACGCAACGGGCCATTGGAGAAAGACGAAGTGACTCTGCTCCGTCTCGTGCTGACCTGACTGGCTGCCGGTGTTCCTCGGCGCAGGAGACTTCTTTGTAACGTTACGTTACAAGTCTGGTGGAGGCAGTGCCGGGTACGCTTCCAGCGCATAATCTACCTCTCACTACGGAGCTTACTCCGGTACATCAGCGCCTCGGCCGCCGCCTACGTGGAGAGCCCCCGGAATTTGGACCACTTCCGGCCGCTACCAGGTCGACGCAGCCTCGGGCCCCTGTAACACCTGCGGCAATGACATCTGAGAGTAGGCTTCCCGCAAACATCCTCTGCCATCAGCCGCGAACACCACCGTCTTTTCATGGAGACGTGTTCGAGGACGCCGAGGACTGGCTTGAGGCCTTCGAGCGTGTGGCACGTTATAACGGGTGGACCGATGAGCGTAAGCTCCACAACGTCTACTTTGCTCTTGAAGAGTCGGCGCGGACATGGTTTGAAAACCATGAGGCTTCCTTTCCATCCTGGGAAGCCTTCTGTCGTGACTTGAAGACCACTTTTCCAAGCGCCGACCGCCGGGAGCGAGCAGAAGCTGCGCTGCACTCGCGGAACCAGCGCCAAAACGAGAGCGTGCGCATGTTTTATGAAGACATGACGCGTCTTTTTAAGCGCGCAGACCCACAGATGCCAGAAGACAAGAAGCTGCGCCACCTGATGCGAGGCGTGAAGCAAGAACTTTTCGCAGGACTAGTGCGCAGCCCACCGCGCACTGTTGCGGAGTTCCTCAGTGAGGCTACCACCATGGAGACGACGCTGCAACACCGGGCTCGTCAATACAATCGCGACGTGAACATCATTGGGTCCGACGCACTACCTATGCAGGGCGGAAGCGATATGGATGCACTACGCAACCTCGTCCGTGCTGTCGTGCGAGAAGAACTGCAAGCACTCCGGATGCCTTGCAACACGCCGTCCTTTCCATCACTAGCTGAAGTCGTCCGGGACGAGGTGCGTATGGCAGCTGAGCGAGTTCCTGACGTTTCCTACCAGCTCGACGCGAGACCCACCTACGCGTCCGTCCTACGTAGGGCTCCCACGCAAGACAACAGTATCAATACCGCAGCTCCAGCAATGGAGCCGCAGGGTCCTCCTCGCTACACCCCTGCGCCAACCTATCAGCGACCCCGTAAGAGTCAAGTATGGCGGGCCCGCGACCGTCGGCCCCTCTGCTTCCATTGCGGTGAAGCAGGTCACCTCTACCGGGCGTGCCCGTACCGCCGCGTCGGCCTGCGCGGTTTCGCACCTGACGACCCCTGCCCTCAAAATGGCGAGCGGCCTACTGAAATCGAAAGCCACCTTGCTGCGCAACAGCATCCTGTTACGTCCGGCTACCAAGAACGTCGGTCTACGTCCCCAACAAGTTACCGTTCCTCAAGTCCGAGCTATCCCTGACGCCGACGCTCTCCCAGCCCTCGCCGGGAAAACTAATGTCAGCGGCCTTCGGAGGCAGGGTCGCTGATGTCGCGAAATGTGAAGATCCTCCGTCCTCGTCACGCCGACTCGACGAGATTTCGCTGGGGTCAGGTAGCAACAGCATCCGACGGGCTGCCTTCGACCGATACGACGACATTCCGCTTGGGACAGGTGGCGACAGCATCCGACACACTACCTCCGATTTGCGCGTAAAGATTGATGGAGCCGATGTAACGGCGTTACTAGACACCGGTGCAGATTACTCGGTAATGAGCCACGGTCTCGCCCGCGAATTGAAGAAAGTTTTGACGCACTGGTCCGGCCCGAAAATTCGCACGGCGGGAAGTCACTTGATTACCCCTGTAGGCAAGTGCACAGCGCGTGTCGGCATCCGGGGTTTTGTGTATGTCGGAGAATTCGTCGTACTTCGTGAGTGTTCCAAAGACTTGATCCTTGGCCTAGACTTCCTGCAGACTAACGGCGCTGTCATTGACCTGAAAGAAGCGCGTGTGACGTTCTCGACGAAACGGGCCGTGGAGCGCATTGAAATCGAGGATCCGGAACTCAACGTTCTGCGTATTGTCGACGATGATGTGAGGGTGCCAGCACGGTCTAGTGTGCTTGTTCTTGTGCGTCATGACTTGTTTCACGACTACGAGGGCATCGCGGATGGGCACCTCCCGCTACTTCTCGAGAAGGAGATAGCCGTTGCTCGAGGACTCGTTCAACTCCGTAACGGTTGTGCTACTGTCCTCCTGACGAATTTTGCTAAGGAGATGCGGCACCTCGCCAAGGAAACGGCTGTTGCCTTCCTTCACGACGTTACTGCCTCGCCTCGTTTTGCACCGCCGGGGCCAACCCTCAAGAGGAGGCTACATCTTGCCGTCTCCTTCAAACCGTTAAAATTAGCCCGGACTTGACGCCCGATCAAGGGAATCTTCTTTCGGCTCTTCTGACTGATTTCGCAGACTGCTTCGCCACTGGCTCCAAGGTCGGTCGTACTCCTGTCGCCAAGCACCGCATCATAACCGATGAGGCCACGTTACCGGTATGCCAACGCCCGTACCGGGTTTCTCCTAAGGAACGTGAAGCCATTCAAACGCAAGTGAATGAGATGCTTGCGGACGACGTAATCCAGCCTTCGACGAGCCCATGGGCGTCGCCAGTAGTCCTCGTCAAGAAGAAAGATGGCACCCTGAGATTCTGTGTCGATTACCGGAAACTAAACAACGTGACCAAAAAGGACGTCTATCCGCTCCCCAGGATTGATGATGCCCTCGACCGTCTACGCGATGCCAGGTACTTCTCCTCATTAGACCTCAAAAGCGGATACTGGCAAATCGAGGTGGATCAGAGAGACCGAGAGAAGACTGCATTTGTGACGCCCGACGGCCTATACGAGTTTAAGGTGCTTCCGTTTGGTCTTTGCTCTGCGCCGGCCACGTTCCAAAGTATGATGGACACGGTTTTATCAGGTCTGAAGTGGCAGTCGTGCTTAGTGTACTTAGATGATGTCGTCGTTTTCTCGCCTACTTTCGAGCAACACCTGGACCGGTTGCGCATTGTGCTTCAAGCACTCAAAGGCGCACAATTAACAATCAAGCCGGAGAAATGCCATTTCGCTTTCAAAGAACTTCGCTTTCACGGCCATGTTGTCAGTGCACAGGGCGTTCTCCCTGATCCGGACAAGACTACCGCAGTTTTCCACGTCCCAGCGATAAAAAGACACTTCGGCGATTTCTGGGCCTTTGCTCTTACTACCGACGCTTCGTCCAAGATTTCTCCAAGATAGCTGAACCACTGACAGCACTAACCAGAGAAGACATACCGTTCCTGTGGGGAGGCGATCAAGAACAAGCTTTCCAGGAGCTCCGAAGCCGCCTCCACAGGCCCCCCATACTCGCCCATTTCGATGAAAACGCAGCAACTGACGTCCACACTGATGCCAGCAACGTTGGCCTTGGGGCTGTACTTATCCAGTGGCAAGATGGCGTAGAACGAGTTATAGCTTACGCGAGTCGAACACTATCCCGATCGGAGGCGAACTATTCAACGACCGAGAAGGAGTGTCTTGCGGTAATCTGGGCCATAAGCAAGTTTCGACCATACCTGTATGGACGACCCTTCCGTATTGTCAGCGACCATCATTCGCTGTGCTGGCTGGCCAGCCTCAAAGACCCGTCTGGACGCTTGGCTCGATGGAGCCTTCGTCTTCAAGAGTATGATGTTACCGTTGTTTATAAGTCGGGACTTAAACACCAAGACGCAGATTGCTTATCACGCGCGCCCTTAGACTCCGCTGCAGTGGAAAACGCCGACGATTTTCCCTTCATTGGGGCCATTACTCAATCTCATATGGCTGACCTTCAATGCAAGGACCAGGAGCTGGCGCCGCTCATCGAGTATCTAGAAGGCCGCGGTGGTCGGGTACCGCCTGTTTTTCGTCGTGGCTTGCAGTCATACACTTTACGAAGTGGGGTTCTCTACAAGCGCAATTTTGAAAGATCACAAGAGACATTCCTGCTCGTAGTACCTATGGATCTACGGCCTGACATCTTGAGCGCTTGTCACGACGAACCCTCCGCCGGCCACTTGGGAGTTAGTCGCACGTTTGCCAGAATTCGGGCGAAGTATTATTGGCCGAAATTATTACCTTCAGTACGATCCTATGTTAAAACCTGCCGTGACTGTCAACGTCGAAAATCTCCCCCCATGAAACCAGCCGGATTTCTTCAACCTATTGCTCCACCGAAAACTCCTTACCAACAGGTGGGAATGGATCTTCTTGGCCCTTTTCCAAAGTCAACTAATGGAAAGCGTTGGATTGTTGTCGCGACGGATTACCTGACCCGGTATTCTGAGACCGCGTCGCTCACAAATTGAACTGCCACCGAAGTCGCCGCATTCTTTGTTCACGACGTCGTATTGCGCCATGGCGCCCCGGCTATTATTATTACCGACCGTGGGGCAGCTTTTACGGCCCGCCTGACTAAGGAAGTGCTGAATCTTACACACACTAGCCATAGACAGGCCACGGCGTACCACCCGCAGACTAACGGCCTGGTGGAACGGCTAAACAGAACTCTGGCCGACATGCTGTCCATGTACGTGGATATAGAGCATAAGACCTGGGATCAAATTCTCCCATACGCCACGTTCGCATACAATACGGCACTTCAAGAGACGACGCGGATTACTCCCTTCGAGCTTGTCTTCGGCCGCCGAGTGACCACTCCCCTGGATACGATGTTGCCCGTATACCCCGACTGCGAAAGTGAACTTGATATGGACGTCGCTAGTTTTGCTCAGCGTGCAGAAGAAGCGCGGCAGCTGGCACGGCAGCGCATATACCTACAACAGCAACTAGACGCTGATCGCTACAACCAGGGACGGCGCTTCGTTTCCTACGAGCCTGGAGATTATGTATGGATTTGGACACCCGTTCGCCATCGCGGACTGTCTGAAAAAATTACTGCGCCGGTACTTCGGACCATACCGTGTCCTCCGCCGCATCAGTGACGTTACTTACGAAGTAGAATATGCCACCCGAGACCCCTCAAGCCGCAGACGACGCAAGCTCACTGACGTTGTACACGTCGTCCGAATGAAACCGTACCACGGTCGCCCTGCTGACCGATCTGGAGACGGATAGTACCCCGTTTTGTGTTGTGCTCCTCCTGTACCAACCAAGCCCACTATCTGTCAGCCCGTAGCTCACCAGTATGCTCCTAGTCGGCCGCATCGAGGCGATGCTGCAAACGAGGGGGGCAATGACACATGCCTTCCTTAGAAGATGAGGAAGAACGCAACGGGCCATTGGAGAAAGACGAAGTGACTCTGCTCCGTCTCGTGCTGACCTGACTGGCTGCCGGTGTTCCTCGGCGCAGGAGACTTCTTTGTAACGTTACGTTACAATATGAAGAACAATTAAAACAAAGTGGCTCGCCTTCGTCCTTGAATTTTCGTCGGGGAGCCCTCGTCGATCCGTTGTCTCCAGCGCAGTGTTGAAGCTGAGGCGCCGCTGGTGACGAATAGTTTCCTCCTAGGACGCATTGAGGGTACCGAATAGCTGGTGGTTCATACAGCGTCTTGGCTGCAGTTTCCTTTATGACATCTGTTCGCTCGTAGAGCCGCTTCATGCACCTGAGCAACTTGTCCGGGCTAGTGTAGTATCTGACGCTGAGGGACCGCACACGATTTTCATTGTCGAGTCCAGTGATCAGGTATTCAACACAGGCCGTGTCGCCGACATTGCAGCGCCTTGCTTTCGCCAGCTTCTCGTAGAAGTACGCCTCTATACTTTCGTGGCGCTGTTTCTAGCGTGCTTCCATGTCCCGGAAGGTATGCTGGAAACTGGATGCTAACGGAAATGCCTTCTTCAGCTCGTGTTTCTACTCTTCCCAAGTGCGCTGGACATTCTTCAGGCCGTCGTACCACGTCTTGGCAACGCCTTGCAGCTTTGTGAGTGCGAAGCACGTCGTTTGCTGGTCGCTCCAACCGTACGCTGCAGCCAGGTTGTCACCCTTCTTCAGCCACATTTCGACTGTTGGCTGGTCGTTAGATGACGGGTCATAACTTGGCGCCAGTTGTGGGCTTGCCTCGGCCAGTCGTCCATGCACGACGCATGATGTTCCCGTCGGTGGGTGATGTGGCGTTTGAGCTGCCTGCAGAAGCTGCGCTGCTCCCTGCAAGGCCCCACGTACTGCCATCTGCACAGCAGCCTGCATCAGCGCCTGGAACTCGAAGGCCCCGGGGGCTCTTCCGTTGTGGTTGTCCAATCCGTGGCCGTCTAACGTGTCGGCGTTCATGGAACCCCGCCCTGAATTGGTCTGCGCCTCGTCGTTTCGTAGAGTAGCGCTTTCGCTGAGTTCCGCTTCCCTTGCCCCCACAACGTTGGGCGCGTCGCTGTCTGTTGAAAGGCCCGGTCGTGGTGCCACCTTGCTCGTACACTATAAAAAAAAAGGTAGTTGAGGTTACTACATTTTGGGGTAGTAACGACTGTCACATATATGACTACCTAGGTAGTAACTGTACATAGTAACTGCGAGGTACCACCTCTGGAGAGAAAACACCTTAAGAAATAATCTAATGACTTTTGACATTAGAATGTTATGCATATAAGATAGTAATAGTGCAAAATAAGAGCCAAAATAAAAAAACTAGAGCAAAAACAAAAGATAAATTAAAAAAAATGCCCACTTTCAGGAGGATTCGAACCGCCGACCTTTGACAAGTTGTTTCTAACCTGTCTCTATACTCTCTATCCTACCACGCTAACGACTACGCCACGCCACCTTTTTTTTTTTCTTTATTGCCTGGCTTTGACACAAAAAACTGGACAACACAAACAATCAACAAAAGACAATAACTATGTACACACGACTTGTGGTCAGCCAGCATAAATCTGGCTTCGTCCAATTAAAACTCACGCAACGTACAGAGCGGCTCTATACTTGAGAGCCACTCCGGAGGCTCCGCAGCGGCTTTCTGAATGGCCAGAAACATCTCCATACTTTCGCGAAAGTAAATTCTGGCAGGTCTTGCGTCACTGTCACAATGCCAGCCTGCCATTCTGGAGCGCCATATACAGTGGAGGCCTGTCAGCATTATTAAATCGAAAGGCACCCCATCCTCATTTTCAACACATAAGAACCGGATGCCATACGGGTCTAGTGGAAATTCTTTCTTTAATGTTCGCTGCAATACATCCCAAAAATAAACCCCTTCCCAACAGTGTAAAAATACATGGTCTATTGTTTCCGGCTTTCTGCAAATTAAACAGTGAGATCCCCAGGGTAAAAACAATTCCTTTCCCTCTAAAAATTTTTTAACGGGTAAGGTCCCGGTGTGCAACTTAAAAAAGAAGGTTTTTGTTCCAGGCGGCACCTGCATTTTTTTAACTCTCTTTAAAACATCCTTGCCTGGGCCTCCACTGTACAAGGCCCTGTACAAGGGCTCGGGGAAAACTACATCGCACAAAGCACGGTACAGTTTCTTTCGTTTCACACTGGACAGAAAGTCATTGGAAAATCGCGCGGAAAGAAACCTTACACTGGCTACGACTTCCCGGTAAAAACCGGTGACCCTACTATACACCTCAGCAGTTCCGACTATGTACTCTGGAAGTAGATGCCGCAGCCTAACTTGGCATACGGTACGCAAAAAAGGGTCTCTTGTGTCCCTAAAAAACAAAAAACGATTGACCAGCTGTCGCAAAAACAAATGGCCCAATCCCAACCCGCCGTGTTGTACCCGTCGGAACAGGTTGGTCCGGCTGCAGCGCTCCCATTCAGACGACCAGATAAAGACGGCGAAAATTCGGTGTAGCTTTTGAATACTTAACCGTGAGCAGTGCAACACCTGCATTACGTACCAGAGCCTGCTGATAAAGAACAGGTTGCAAACAGTGGCTCTGGCGAAAATCGACAAGGTCGTTCCTTTCCACTTATCAGCTCTCTCCCGTGTCTCTTTGACCTGTCCTGTCCAATAATGTTCACTGTCACGGTAAGCATCGAGCGGAACGCCCAAGTACTTATCTGGTGTTGTCGTCCACGGTACGCCACGCCACCAGACGTTAACTTGTCAACTTATGTGCCGTGATATGTGCAGCCACAGTTTGTTTCTTGTTCTTTTCATTGCGTGCAAATGTAGCAGCAACATCTACATTCTCGCACGGGACAACATTGTTGTTGAGAAGGACCTTTCAGTGGCTGATGGCCAATGACATAAGGAAATCTTCTGTGTTAACGAAAAAGAGTCTCTGCTGAGTTTTTATTGTCGAAAGACATGAATACCTGACTTCGTGGTGACTTTCTAATGTGTCACAAGGAGTGCATGAACATCACATCAGAAACTCAACGCCCATTTTTGGTGCATCTTGTAGTAAACCAGAAGGAAAAATGAGCACAAGTCAGGCACAAAAATTCAGGGGGCACTTTGACTGTCTAAAGTGCGTAGAGGCGAAAGCGTTTTCCGCACCACTTTCACTGCTTCTGTGGCACTGGTGGCGTCACATGTAATTGAGTAGTAATTACGAAGTGATGACAAATCACTAATTAATGGTTAATGACAGATTAATGCCTGAATACTAATTAACTGCTAATTAATGACGATTAAGCTTCGCCTTTAGGAGTGGAACGCGACAGCGTGTTGTAGCGCTGCCAGGGAGTCCACGGAACGCCATCACCCGTTCGGCGCGATGCCTTGCCGTTTGAACGCAACGGTTTTTGAGGAAAGGAAATGGCGCAGTAAAGCTGTCACCTCGATGGACACCTGAACCGCACCGTAGAGGAAGGGAGGAAGTGGAAGTGAAAGAAGAAAGACGAAGATGGCCCGTAATTAAGAAAATGAAAATTGTATTTGAAGAAAGAAAATTACGCAGTAACTGTCTCACATATCTCGGTGGACACCCGTCAAAATTCAGGGGGGGGGGTGCACTTTTTTGACCTAAAGTGCGGTCACTGATGTGTGGTTAAGATGTTAAGCTTGGCCTCTAAGAGTGGAAAGCGAGAGGGTCTCGCAACGCTGCCAGGGAGTCCATAGAACGCCATCTCCCATTCGGTTCTACGCCTCGCTCGTCGGTAAATTGGTTTTTGAGGAAAGGAAATGTATTTCTCTCTCATATCTCGGTGGACACCTAAACCTCGCCGGGAGGGAATGGAGGAGGATGGCAGTGAGCGAAGACACCGTATTCACTAGACGTGCCTTTGTTCATTCCAAACCATCGAGCTGGCATGGCGGAGTGGATAGCATACTCGTCTCGCACTCCGAAAACCGGGGTTCGATTCCCGAGGTCGACCAATTTCTTACCAGGTTTTATTTACTTATATGGCCTGACTAGAAAAGGTAATTAGTCTAATTGGGTAATTAAGCAATTAACTAAGCTCAGTCCCACTTACTTGGAGCATCACTATATGATCCCTTCAATTGGCTGCATGGTTACTAGGCAAAGTACAATTGGCCCCGTTTGAAATTGGCGCACTGTGACGTCACGACCGTTTCGACCAACTGAAAAGCGTGACATTATCTGTCGACAACTGCTGCTTACAACGATGAGACATTAAAGGCTTTCGCCTTAATAGCTTGGGGTTGGTGAAAAAGTGCAATTAAGAAATCAAATTAAAGAATGGAACACATACGCGCTGCGTATATTGTATTGAAAACAAACAACAAAACTGGCAATTTTGTTAGATTTGCTGCCAATTAGGAAACCCTTTTCATTATATAAAAAAATAGGGCATTGAGTAGCAATGTCACCGGGAATGTTAGTATACGTACATGTGCATATTCCGATCATCCATTTCCAGATCAAGGTAGTAATGGATACTACCAGGGTTATAATGAGGTAGTACAAGTGTAGTAACTGCCAAAAAACGTAGTAACAGCAGAAGTTACTACCTTGTTACTACTTAATTTTCTTTCGAGGTAGTAACAAGGTCGTAGCAACATAGTACATAGGTAGTAAGGGTTAAAAAAAGGTTGTAACAGCAGCCGTTACTACGTTTTCACTACCTTTTTTTCTAAGAGTGTAGGACCGTCCGTCGTTGGCTTCGACCGGAGCATCATCGTGGCTTTCGCGGTCGAAGCTCTCGTTGAAGGCGCCAGTTTCGCAAGGCAGTCTTGATCCCACTTCTGAAGATGTTTTTGCTGTAGTGGACACAACAAACTTTCGGCCAAAACAAATAAATGAGCAGATTTATTAGCCTCCGAAGGTTACATGAAAACACTGAAGAGACGGAGCACAGCACGCATCTCCTTTTCCGGAAGAGAGTTCGAACGGCACTGCCCGTGTGTTTCTCCCCGACCGGATGTCGAGGGGGCCGCGGTAACCGGCTAGCAGTGTTCAGGTGTGGCTCCGCGCCTCTCGGGCCCCCCGCTCGTCTTCCAAGAAGGGGAGCGTGGTCGCCGGTGCTCGGAGAATGCGGACCGCCGCAGGGCTCGAACGGCCGGCGTCGCCTGTGCACTTGTTCCCAGAATCCGGAGCGCCTCCGTCGACTACAGCAGGCTATGTAGCTCATAAACTGGCCACAAAGTTGATTTGTGAGCACAGCACAAGTGCGCTACTTACAATAGAACGAGGAAACATTTACTCACTAATCGAGGCGAAAAGCAGAGGAGGGCTGAAATACCCATCGGAAAGTGTATTGGAGAAGTGTTAAAAATCGGAGGCGCTGATCAGGTCGGCAGTGCGCCTGAATAAATTGGCATCATGAACACTACCCTCCGATCTTCTGCATGAGATTCTTCAGACATTCCACGGTAGAGTGAACATCGTGAGCACATGTTCGACAACCCTCCGTTCGACAATCATTACATACGCCATGTGAGAAGTATTACAGAAAATTATATCACCTTGCGCTTGTTTAATGTTGGCAAGCAGGCAACTGAGAGCCCGCACACAGCTCGGGTCCGGCAGGTGTCTAAAAAAATAACTCAATTAAAGGGGCAGTGACTGATGCTGCAGTATGGATCCAAGAATTAGAGCTGGTTTTTGTCATTACGTGTGGTATTAATTTACTGTAAAATATAAACGCAACCAGCCCATACAGGTTCTATGCTTCTTGTTGACACTGCATCTTGCTGCCACAATATGTGCTTCAGGATTAGACTTTAAATGTGAATAAGAATCATACATGTAACAGACTTTCATGTGTGGCTTTGGCACAAGAAAATTCTGTTCAAAGGCTCGCTCACAATTTAGACTACATTAAAGCCTGTCGTTCTGAGTATTGAAATGTAGAGCTTTGTAATATGAATGTTTCATGTACACCGACGATGCAGGCTCAGGTTGATGGCAGTCACTGTCAGTTTTTGCAGGAGTAAACAGGACTTCGATTTAGCTTTATTGCTACTGAATGAACCAGAAAATACCTGCTTTCTAAAACCAGATTTTCATCTGTTGTGGTAGCTAAAAAGTACGTACATTTCCAAAAACAAATCAGTTAAGTAACATCAATAGTAGGTGTGCACAGCGAAAATGCTAGTTCTTGTTTATGAATCTGTATGATGTGAGCTTTACACATGGGTATGTATTATTGTTCACTAATGCTTAAGAACAGGGGCTGAAGTTAGCAATCTCCCAGAGCCTTCTTTAAAGCACCATGCCTGCACAACTGTCATGTGGGGTACAGGGCGTTTGAAGTATCTGTTTTTGTAAAAATATGGAGTGCGCGTTTTTTTTATACTAGAAGCGAAATAATCAAGAGGGTAGTGTACCGTACTTGTGATCAGCATAAGTTGAAGGTGATTTTGGCCTTTCAGTGTAAAAGTGTTAAACGGGGATGGTCATCCCTCTGTACACTACAGAACAAGCACCAGTATATACGTTTTGCAACCTGGAACATATTCATGCTCTCAAATGATCAAAACACTTTTACATGCACTCGGTAAATTAATGCTTACCGCACGCCTAATCCTGTATCGCCGACCTACTGCGCGCCCAGTTATTCATCGGGTATAACCTCCGCCTACCCGAATCATGCCCTGGCTGAAGAACATGTAGATTCGTTGGTCTGTTAAGATGTCCGATGATGCCGGCTACAGGAAGCATGACACTGTGGTCGCATGCAAAAAAAAATTCTAATGACATTTCTAATGCCAAAGACATGCGGTAGACGCCGAACGTGCCTATGCGGTCGCCGATGATGCCCGTAAGGGTTACTGTTAAGGTGAAGGTTGCGCAAACATAGGACGACCCACAACAAAGAGGCAGAGAAACACACAAGCGCTAGAGACACACACACAGCGCCTCTGTGTGACTCTGTGTCTCTTCGTTGTGGATCGTTCCGCGTTTGCGCAACCTTCATCTTCACAGTAACATGAACCAACTAGGCCCAACCGAAGTTTTATTAAAGTTCCGGTAAGTGTTGTCTGACTTCCGCACTTTTCCTGCACATTCTCCCAGTTTAAGTTTCTACCTGTCAGTGCACCGCGCTTTAATAGGCTAACTTTGCAACCTGTGTCCACGAGACACCTCACAGGTCTTCGTGACACCTTGTCCTCAATTATCGGGCTCGTCTTCCGGCACAGATTCACAACTGCCTCGCGCTTCACCCGTTCTCCCCGGTTGACGACGGAGGCCATACCCAGTTTCCCTGCACCTTTGCTGCCGTCTCGTCCTCGTCGCGTCCCCAAGTCTTCAAGCTCCCTGGCAGCCGCAGAGCGTGTACGCCAAGTCTTCTCAATTTCCTCCTCCTCCCTGCGTCCCGCTTCCAGAGCGCCGGAAAAAAAGTTTTGGGGTCCCGCAACAAAGCGAACCGCCGGACTTGGTAACGAAGGCCATTAAGAAATTGGGAGAGAAGTTGCTGACTGAGGATCTTGTGTCTTACACTTTTCTTCGACCTATCCTCGCCATCAACGTCCCTCAAGGTCTCCGACCCGAGTCTCTTCAAATGGCTCAAGAAAGAGCGTGCATCTGCACTAAAGTTCCGGCACGGGTTCAATAACTTTTTGTCCTGTCCGGTCGCTGTGTTCAGTGCGGCGAAAGGCGCACACTGTACATCAAGACTCTGCTTATTTCAAGCTGATGAGGGGGCGACCAGCGTCGACCGAGGCAGTAGCCGAACTCTAGTGGCAGGCGGCTTAGCGCATCAGCATTTTGATGTTTATTCCCATTGCGGTAGACCAGATCGTAGTCGTAGGCTGAAAGTTTTATGCACCAACTTGTCATTCGCGGAAACAAAGTTGGTGGCATAGGCGTTCGTGGTCCCAGAATGCCGAATAGCTGTCGGTGATTGGTTATAAAGGTCACCTTTGGTTGCGCATTGTCCAAGAACTCCAGTGTGACTGGGGGCCCTTCGTTTCCTGCAATTTCTTCCGAGAATACTCTTTCGCATTTCTCTTGCAGTTGCTCAACCACGTTGTGGCTCGGCGTCTGGTGTATGCCACATATCGTCACGCCTAATGAAGAAATCCAGTTTCTCCCTGGAGGGCTTCATCGTAAGCCCTTTACAACAAGCCGAGGTAGCGTATGGGTCTGGCCTTTGTAATTAACCTGCACGTTGGCAGAGCCCAATAGTGGCAGATTCTGTCCAGACCACGTTCGTAGGTGCGTGTCGTCTTGTTGTAGGGCTGGTGCGTCAGATGGCCACGAAGTTCGGAACTTGTCCTGACTGATCAGAGTACAGGCTGCGCCGGAGTCCACCTCGAACTTAATCAATTGATGATGTACGCTTACTTTGGTAAAAATCTTCGGTCGCGTACCAGGGTACATGGTGTTCAGGTCGTACAACACAGATGGTGCTGCTGATGTTGTTCCATGGACATCAGATCGCGGCGTATTCTGTGAGGTGTTGACGCTGTGATTAGGTTAGTACTTTATCTTGGCAAGTCTCGGCTTCGCAATGTAAGCTCTTTCGATATGCCCTCGCTTGTGGCAAAAATTACACTTGGCTGACTGGAATCCACATTCCTGGGGGTTGTGCTGATCGTCACGCCGCCACCAGCGTTGTGCTTTTTTAACCGATTTCGCAACAACAGAAGGTTTGCGCACCTGGTTGCTTGTCTGGTGCACCAGCTCGGTGTTCTGGTGAATCCCTCTCTGCTGTTGACCGGCGCTCTCTGCTCGTAGGGCGATGTCGTAAGCTTTGTTGAATGTGAGATCCTTCTCAGCGAACAGGCGCTGCTGCAGTGACTCGTCACTCAGTCCGCACACAAATCTGTCACGTAACATCACGTCCAAGGGAAGCATGATGGTGTTAGCAGAAGAAACTGCGTCTCGTTTCTGCCCGGTAGCCGTTGTGGTCAGCGCCCCAACATTCCAGTCGGCAGCGAGCTACTTGAGCGCTGCTACGTAGGCGCTCAGAGTTTCTCCTTCGAGTTGATCTCGTCGTTGGAAGCGAGCCCGTCTGTATACCTCTGATGGCCTTGGTTCGTAGTGCTTTTGCTGCGCTGCTACGATGTCGTCGTAAGACGCTGCCGCTGGTGCGCTTGGCTGAATAAGGGCGCAGACAGTGTCGTAGGTCTGCTGCCCGCGCAGCGTCTGCAGGCTGGCCCTCTTCAAGGCTGGGTCTGTGGTGTTGTTAGCTTCAAAGTAGAACTGAAGGCGTTCATCCCACGATGAGCCGTTGAATTCTGGTATTTGATTGGCAAACCTTCGCGTAGCCATGGCTTGTCAACAGCATTGCGTAGCACGGGTCGTATCCACTTTCTCGTCGCCACTGTCGTGTCCGGTCGCTGTTTTCAGTGCAGCGAAAGACGCACACGACATTTTAAGACTTTGTTTATTTAAAGTTGATGAGGGGGCGACCAGCGTCGACCAAGGCAGAAGTCGAACTCGCCGCCCGAAGAAAGGAGGGAGTGGTGAAGCGTCCACGGGAGGGAGTGGCTTCCCAAAACAAGAGGAGGATGCGGGGGCGCACCGTGGGGGGGTCATCTGGCGACAGCGCACGAAGAGGGGCAAATGGCCGTTAGGACGGAACACTACACTGGTAACACACACAAAAAGGAATTAAGGAGACACAGCACTTAGTGAAGAAGGGGACACAGCACTTTTCCACTTTTGTGCTCGCCTGTTCACTGTCGAAGCGCTTCAATGCGAGCAGCTTGAAATACTTGTATTTGGCAGCGCTGGCCAGCTCCTCATTCCTTCATGCGAAATCCTGAGCCGCCGCGACCATTTTGCACAGTGCCATCCCAATCGTTTGTTTTTCCTGCCATCCTCCCAATTTGGCCGCCTGTTTTAAAATAGTCCCTGATTTTAGAACTGTGCACTCCACTGTGAACGTCGGAATCATGCTTCCCAACATTAGTGCACTCCCAAAGTTCGGTCGTGAGAATTCTGTGAATGCGGTAGCGAAATGTTGGCCCTTTTCTCCCCGAGTACAAGGGTGAATGCCTCGCACCACAGCTTCACCAAGATCCCACCGCTGCCACCATTTGTGACGTTCCCACCTGTCGGGGATCAGTCACAAAGCAATGTAATTTGTTGCTATCTACGGGTCCTGCTGAAGCGAGGAGAACTAAGCCAACACACACCTTCGGGCCAACCTTATTTATTAACGCTCTGCCTTAAGCTGAAACTGGGGCTTCCGCGCACCGCTGGTTCGTATGAGGAGTCGGTCCAGTCCGGCCAGCAGGTGCCTCGCTCTCGACTGCTAAGGCGGGGTGGCGCTCAGCCTGGTGACGGTCCCGCGGTTCGGCGAACTAGCCCGGCGACCGCTGACTGGGGACTTTGATCTTGACACGGTCGGTTCTTCCAGGTGTCTCGGCTGGCGGTGCTATGATGGGTCGAAGACCCAGGCTCCTCGGTTGTCTCGGCTGGCGGTCAGTTTGGTACGGTCCCCTGACGTTCGGCTTCACCAGCTTTAGACCTATGCGATCTAACGTCTGTTCACCTCACCCGTCTTTGCTCGTCCGTTTTCCGTTCTCTTTCTTTGCCGCCGCAGGGTGTATTTAGGATTCTCTTTCTCTCTGTCGAGGTCCTCCTCGCCCAGCGGTTTCTCCACGTCGCTGCTCATTTTCCTGTGCCTTCATCGGCGATAGGAGCCTATTCGTGTAATTCTATAAACAGCTTGTGAAAGAGAGTACAATTTAATGTACCAGCAGTGTCACCGTCGCCATCATGATCAGCTGGACTCTGCGCACAGGAAAGCAAAGGCCTCTCCGATATCTCTTCAGTTAACCTGGTCCCATTTTCCAGATGATCTCTGGCTGTGCAGGTGCTCACTAGTGAGACCATTTCCGTACTGAAGCTAGACCATCACTGAAACTACTCCAGACACAGCAGTATTTACATGAAACAAAACGGACTAAAATTTTGTTCTTTGACAAAAATGTGCGGCTCGTTTATTGTTTTTTTTTCTCTCCCTTCAATAGTTGAGTTTTCATCTGCAGGAGATGGCGTTTGGCTTTTTTATCTCCATTGTGAGTTTGTGCTGCTCCAGCTGCCCCCTTGACAACTTCATACCGTGGCCAGGCCGAAAGGAGAAGTCGCTTATGCCAGCCGCTAAAGCTATACTATTGGCTACAGAACTGCTGGAAGAAGGGAATGCAAGTAATATTAGTAATAAGGAGCGTAGAAGTAAATGAAAACATAGATAAGGAAGTGTGAAAACCAAACATGGCAACAAAATAAAGGCACGCGGTGAACTTAATTCTAGATGAACAGCAAATTGAAGCAAACCTTCGAACTGGTGCAATCACAATGCAATAGATAAGCGGTTCGGTTCCCAGTGTCTCTCTGTTTTCATCTGTGTGCATTCATACGTGATGTCCAATGCAAAACCAACTCACCGGATAGTCTACGCTCTTCAGCTACAAAACAAAACAAATTGCGAAGGTAATACTTGGCCAGCTGCAGTTTTTGAGCTAAACAACTTTGAAGCACTTGTCAGAAGTACCCGCAATTCGCTGCCTTTATGCAAGAGCATAAAGCATGTGGCTTTCTGAGTGGACACAGGCCACCAACCACCGCGGGTTCGAGCTTCGCGCTAGCCAAGGGCCCCGATCAGCTGTCACCACACACACCCTAGGGAACCGCTGCGGCGCACTCAACCTCCGCTGGGAGGAGAGCGATTCGCCGCAAAGAAATAGGCCTCCAAGTTCACAACGGAGATGTTTATTCACGTCGTCCTTCAGCACATACACAAACACTCAATAGTCAGCCCGTCCCGGGGGCGCGCGAGGAGCAAGGCTCCGCTGCGCGCACGAAGCGAGTAGAGTAATGCGCGCCGCTAGCACGCCGCTGCAGGAGAATGTCCTTGCGGCAGTGCTGTGATCTCTCTCGTGTCGACCGTTGGGCCGGTTGCGAGAGAGAGTGGGCAATCAACGCAAGGTACGCCTGTCGGAGCTCGCTGGACCCCGCTGGACAGGCTCGAGCCACTTCAGGTCGGAGGACACGTGCGGGCGAGCTCGAGTATGCACTGGTCCGAACGGCAAAGGCCGGCTCGGACAAACAGTAGCGTACGAACTTTACGCTGTCTCGGAGCAATCTCTCTCTGGGCCCCGCTCGGACGGTCGCGCGGCGCACGGCCGCCCAAGCGGGTCCCGAATTCCCGCCAAAAGGCGCCAATGGCAAAGGCCCTTGGGGAGCCGGGGCGGAGCTGTGGCCAAATGAAAGTGATTATTCACTTAGCCGCCTCTCCACCGCCTGATGCGGGAGCAAGGGAAAGAGGAGAAACAACGCGGGAAGCCGGCAACAGCCACGCAAAGGCAACGGCGGGAAGCCAGCATTCCCACAAGCACGAAGTATCCGTATGCATGCTACTTCTCAAATACTTAGTATGGCATAAGGGTTATGCTGCATGGCTAGGAGACACCCATCTAGTGTGGCAGGTTTTTTAGCGACAGGTCGATGTGGTGATGCGCTGACCAAAATGTTTTGTAAATGTCACTAGTGTGCTTTGATATTGTGCCAGAAGCCAAAACCCTTAATTTTTGAAGCGTACACATTTTGGAATGAAGTGAAAACGGGGACCACGCAGCTCAGCAAGGAGCACACAAAAAGCTTACCATTTGCCTCTTGGGTCGCATGTAAGAGGGCCACGAGGGGTGCTGCTGCAAAGGTCGGTGCTTGCCGTCCACGGTCACTGTAGTAGCTGTTGCCCACTCTAGCATTCATATGACACGCCACGGCACCAACCAGTTGCAGTTATCTGGCTGCATTGCGGGCTGCTACCACCTGGCCCAGTGGATGTTTTACAAGATTAGCAACCTCATGGCAACATCTGCCACAAACATTTTGACACATGCATTCACCTCAGTCCACTGATGTTATTGCAGTGTTTCATGCACAGCTAAGTGTTTCATTGTTCAAGCAGTAGCATCAGTGAAAAACACCAAATGGCGTTAACGTTGTTTACATTTGTTCACTCAATGTAAGTTAATCAGTTTGTTGAATGCGCAGTCAGAACAAGGTTGCACAGAAGCACGTCCCACTGTGATAGGCTGAACCATCACCTCCTGTATTGGCAAATACAGATGTGTGTCAGAAGACGCAAGGTTCACCGTAGAAATTTTCTGCAACTGGTACGGGAGTAGTTAAACGCATAACAATATGCTAACGCGATAATGAATTCCTTTTACGCTATATTCATTGGTTATACCTTAGCCTCACCCCCTTCATAAAATCTAAGCAAACATCTTTGCCACTCCTGCGTCTAGCTGTACCGCTTCCGTTCACACCCGTCGTGCGGGGCCACTGCGTCCTTCCAGCCCTGTCGCTATTCAATCACCCCATTTTCCTTCAGACCTGCTTGTATGGCAGCCGCAAGACGACGGATCGGGTGTTGCTCACAAATATGCAACAAACTTGTTCGGGTCCTAACATTGCACTAACAAATTTTGTATCCTGTGTTTTCGTATCTGCCGTCTCTGCTACTGCACTATTGATCTCGATCACAACAGGTCGCAGTCTGCCAAGTAAAAACCAGGAACTTAGGCGTTTAACACGCGCGCAACGGCCTTTCATCTGGTGGTGATCTCTCGTGTGGGTGATACGGTAATCAGCAAAGCAATAATCCTCACATCCCTGGAGACCACGGATGTGAGACCACGGAGACCACGGATCCGTGGAGACAGCGATCAGACTAGATCAAGCGGCAACCACGAAGGACACATCTGACGGCAGATGCGAGCGGGATCGTGAGTGGCCGTCTGTCACGGCTCCGAAAGGAGCCCCAGGCCTCTTCCCGAACCGAGGCAAAGGGTTGGAGCTTTGACGCCCAGCGGTAGCCGGTTTATGTTCAGCCTCGCGAATGAGGACAGAACCACGAAGTCAGTCTCCGAAAACAAGATCTATTCTCAGTATCAATCACAGGAGAATAAGACGCAGGCATTTACAAAGTGAAAATAACAAAGCACAAACTACTACTTCGTACACGTATTAATAAGTAACACACAGGAAAAGCTAGTAATTACCAATACAACAGCAAATTTGAACTCATGGGTTACATTCACATTGCAGAGAGACACTGAAAATTACAGAATAGGACTGGAGGGAAACTTCAGAGTGAATTAGGAAACGGTCCAGCGAGGGCGGCGGCAGTCCACTCACAAAGGCGACACAGAAGGGGAGCTCTCGAAGGTGACGGTCCTTCCGGAGTCCTGTGGCGTTCTTTGGAGTGCGATGCGGCGGCGGCTCGGGCAGTCCGGAGTGCTCGGAGGCGAGAGGCGCACTACCGTTGTGTCCGACTCGGCTTCTTCTCCAGCCGTCGGTTGTCAACGCACAAGACACGCCCATCCAATAATTCACTCTAAAGGACAGCCCCCATAAAAAAATACCCATAAGCGCACCAAGTAGTCGATACACACAGGACGGAGCACGTAGGCTTCGCTCCTTCCACTCTGCATGGCCGCCATGTTGAGGGTGGAAAAAAAGTAGGACAACCAAAAAAAAGGTAACGTACGCCAACATCTTCTGTCCTGCAAGGGGGCACCTTGAAGGCGAGGAAAGTTACAAAGATAAAAAGGAAGCCCAAAGTTTTGGGCTGTTAGGGGTGACTTTGAGCTCGAAAACCTAACACATAATAGACAACAAGCCGGGTGTACTTACCCGCTTGCGCACTGCGGGGGGTCTGCCTAACTGGACGGAAACCAACACGCGAAGACGACGCGCACGTACTCGCGCTCTTGCAATGATCAACCAAGGCACAGACATACTGGACACATTGACATGCACTTTTAACCAACTCTAGAAACTTACAGATGTTTAATTACCCGATATTGAGAACATATAAATGCCTGCCACTTTTGTGACACGGCCCCCCACTTTCAGGATATGGAATAATATTTTAAACTAACGAAACGTTTCACGCAGGCCGACACAATACATGGAAATGCAGTAAACCATAAGTAGCACATAACAAAACGAAGTTCAGACAACATATAGGAGTACAACCCGATACTCCACGCTGCAAACAAAATCACAACAAATCTACAGCCGGCTAAGGTAGTCCGCCCCTACGTTCTGACTACCCTTAATAAATTGTACGCGGAAATTATACTCCTGGACGAGCAAACTCCAGCGAAAACTCGGCTGTCCAGCTGCCTGCTGTTCTATATATAGGCCACCGGCTGGTGATCTGTCTGCGCAAGAAACTCGACACCATATAGGTAGGCCGAAAACTTCTGGACTCCCCAGACCAAAGCAAGGCACTCTCCTTCGATAGTTCTGTAGGCTACCTCCCTAGCCAGCAACTTTCGGCTTGCATACGTGATAGGGTGTAGCATTCCCTCATACTGCTGCAGGAGCACAGCGCCTAAGCTAGTGGCGGAGGCGTCGGTGCGCAGTAGGAAGGCCTCTTTGAAGTTCGGCAGCCGCAAATTGGGGGGATTAGATTTACAGTGCTTGAGCTTGCGGAAGGCTTCCTCGTGCACGGGCTCTCATTTCACAGCGTTACTTTTACCCTTCAGGGTCAGCTGGGTGAGGGGTGCACTTATCTCTGCATAGTTGGGGATAAACTCCCTTTAATAGCTTGTCAATCCTAGGAAAGCTTGCACCTGGCGCTTTGTCTTTGGTGGCTAGGCCGCTTGTATCTTGTCCAGAGTTTTTTCCAGGGGCTACAGCTTTCCTGCTCCGATTTGGTGACCTAGGAAATTAATTTCTGTCATCCGCAGTTCACAGTTGCGGGGTCGCACCGTGAGCCCGGCTGCTTCGATTCGACCAAAAAGTTGTTGTGGTGCGGCAATGTGTTCTTCCCAGGTCGAGCTGGCGACCAGTATGTCATCGTAGTAGTGTTCTACTCCAAGAATGGCGCCGACCACCTTGCGCATCACTTTGGCGAAAACTGCGGGCGCCGTATTGATGCCGAACGGCATGAAGCGGAACTGGTAGAGTCCCGACGCAGCGGGAAACGCTGTCTTAGCCTTGGCGTCGTGAGACAGCGGGATCTGCCAGTATCCTTTTACGAAGTCCACCTTGGAAAAAAAAATTCAGGGGGGCTTAGCTTTGGTTAAGCCTGGTAGGTTGTGAAAGCAAAAGCGCAGCGCCTCCAACTGAAGGAACGCAGTGCGCCGCGCCTACAGGTCACGCGTGGCTACCGGCCGCCGCTGCGCGACGACTGAAAGCGTCTTGGAACGGAGTGCGCCACGTCTACAGGTCACGCGTGGCTACCGGCCGCCGCTGCGCGACGACTCAAAGCGTCTTCTTTAATTCTTGTTATATTTTGTTTTTGGTGTTGTTGCGACTGAGAGAAAGAAAACAATCTACAGCTGGTATGACGTCACAGCGGCAGTAGCGCCACAGGTGCGCGGCGCGGCGTAACTGCACCCGGGCTATCTGAAGGAGCGAGTTGGTCGCCCATATTCACTCCGCTAAAGGTCAAACGTAAATGCGGCCGGGTCACGCGAAGGCTTGAAAGTGCGAGTAGTATTGCTTTCGCAATAATATCTCTTGTCTCCCGCCGTGGCAAAATCGGTTCTGGGCATAGGCTCCGAGTCTCGTCGATGCAAAGGCGATTACTTCCGTCCGGCTTTTTGACCAGGAGTACGGGACACTGACTTCTCAAAAATTCCCAGCCTCTCGATTTCTTGCACTTCGCTCTCGATACCTTGCCGGGTTGCGAACGGTAGAGGTTACTGCTCGACGTGTACTTGTGCGGTTGTCGTAAGTGGGAGATTGCACTCCATCCATTCTGTTTTGCCCGGAACATTAGAGAAAATAGCCGCGTGCTTCTCCATTGTGGACAAAATGAGTTGTTTCTTCGCGGAATGGAGGTGTGGGGGTAGTGTCACTTCTGCCACTCCCTCTGTTTTCTCAAACTCTGGAACCGGCAGCTTACTGTCCTCATCACTTTCAATCAGGCTGCTGATCACCAGGCACAGTCTGTTGGGGGGTGCGTCTCCCCTCCCTTCGTACGTTTTTAGCAGGTTTTCTTGAAAAATTTTTGACCCGCTAGCTGTCTCAATGGCGTAATCTGCGAAAATAGCCGCGCGCTTCTCCATTGTGGACAAAAGGAGCTGTTTCTTCGCGGAATGGAGGTGTGGGGGTAGTGTCACTTCTGCCACTCCCTCTGTTTTCTCAAACTCTGGAACCGGCAGCTTACTGTCCTCATCACTGTCAATCAGGCTGCTGATCACCAGGCACAGTCTGTTGGGGGGTGCGTCTCCCCTCCCTTCGTACATTTTTAGCAGGTTTTCTTGAAAAATCTTTGACCCGCTAGCCGTCTCAATGGCGTAATCAGTGAAAATAGCCGCGCGCTTCTCCATTGTGGACAAAAGGAGCTGTTTTTTCGCGGCCCGGAGGAGTGGGGATATATGGGGATAGTTTCACTTCTGCCACTCCCTCTGTTTTCTCAAACTCTGGAACCAGCAGCTTACTGTCCTCGTCAGTTTCAATCAGGCTGCTGATCACCAGGCACTGTCTTTTGGCGGGTGTCTCCCCTCTCTTCGTAGCAGCACTAACTGTTGAAACTCCGTTTTCTTTTCATATTTACCCTGTGTGTCCTTTGTATGTCATTCTCTTAAGCCCGCCTCCCGAGACGAACAACCAGACACCTCTCGCTTGTTTATGGCAGGCGGCGGCTCCCCTCGGGCGACGGGACTCTGGCAACCCGAGGGAGAGGGGCCAAAGGTTGAGACAGGTGGAGAGCTGCTCTGTCTAGAGGAGCTATTGAAAAGGGCAGAACGATCGGGGAGCCCCAACGATGAGCATGTAATTTCTCGAGCTCTTGCTCCCCTCCTAACGAACAGTTTGATTGTTTCTTGTTTCTTGCAATAAACGAAGTTACATAAACAATAACAGTCTACTGCCATCAACGAAGAACTAAATCAGTTTAGTTTCTACAAATGTTTGGTGCCGAAACCCGGGAACGGATAACTCAGGAAAATCGACCGGACCCAACGACTCAGCATACTAACGACAGCAGCATAGAAGTTCTCAGGAAAAAGAGGAAGGCTGCCAGAAGCCAAGCGACGCGAGTGACCAAAGAAACGGACGACATCTTGGCTGCCAAGGAAGCACCCACCATCGAAAAGGTGAGCGTGCTTCTTGAACGCCTACAATTGATCAAACACCAGCTCTACGATGTAGACGCAGCAATCGAGCATAACATAAAAGAAGATGAAGCGGAGGTTGAATTCGAGCAAGTCATCGAGTATAGTGACAAAATTGCTACCTGCATTTGCCGACTAAAACTCAAAAAAGAGCAAACCGAACAAGGAAGCAGAAATCAGGAAACCCGGATTCAAGCTACCGTTGGTAGGGCTTCCGTGGCTCAAAGGATTAAATTACCGAAGCTAGAGCTAACAAAATTCGATGGCAAACGAAAAAACTGGCGGCCATTCTGGGAACAATTTGAGGTGGCAGTCCACAAAAACACAGAACTCTCTAACATCAACCGCTTGAATTACGTGAAGACGCTGCTGACCGGAGAGGCCGTGACAGCAATTGCCGAACTGCAGGCTTCAGGTGGTTGCTACAACGACGCGGTCGATATCTTGCGGCAACGATTCGGAAATCCGGAAGAGTTGATTCAGGATCACATGCAGGGCCTAATCGATGTGAAACCTGTGTTCTCTGCGAGGAACGTGCGAGCTTTGAGAGGGCTTTACGATGAGATACACTTTCACATGCGGGGGCTGAAGGCACTGGGCATCGAGGAAGATGGCTACCAGGCGATGCTGTACCCGGTCCTTCTCCGCGCTCTTCCGAAGGAAATGATCTTGGTCTATCATCGTTCACACTCTGAGACCCAAGAGGAAGCGACGTCTGCGGTGGTCGACGATTCAGGGTCGATGACATCGTCATCGGACAGCTCACACTTGACGCCGCTTCGTTCCCTGCTCAGATTCTTCCGCTTTGAGCTAGAGAGCCGCGAGAGGACGCTGGAAGACAGGCCCGACGACGCACATGGTAAGCCTGCTTCTCATTTTGATGGGCACGCATAGAGGAAACGCATCGAGGGAACGCTCACCCTTCTTCGGCCTCAGCCCTGCATGGTGCAGCCAACTGCATGCAATGCGTGTTTTGCGAGTCAAAAAGACATGAAAGTCAAGAGTGCGAGTCGAAGATGACAGTAAACGAGAGGAAGGCAATCCTCACAGCGAAAGGCGGATGCTTTCGTTGCGCGAAGCATGGACAGCGTTCAAGGCAACGCAGGGTTAATATCAGTTGCAAGAGATGCAAACGCATACATGCGACGGCGATGTGCGACCCTGCTATCAGCGATGCCGAGAACGCATGGTCGGCCAACGAAGGGGTACAGCCAGTGAGCCTGCATGCCTCAGGAGCAGAAAAGGACCCCACTCACCGCACAGTCCTGAAGCCTACTGTTATAGCCTTGAACCAAGGGACTAAAGCAAGAAAAGTCTCTCGAGTTCTCTTTGATAGCGGCAGTCAGAGAACCTTCATAACAGAAGACTGCTCCAGAAAACTCGGGTGCTAATTGCTTGGGACAGAGTTAATGTCGGTGGGAGTATTTGGAGGCGGACAGAGCAGACGCACATTCAGGCGAGTTGAAGTGTGCGTTCTCCGACGAGACGACCCAAAAACGCTGTACAGAATCGAAGCCTAATGGCTGTTTCACATGGTGCGATTGTTGACGCAGCGCAGTGCGATTTCTGCCGGTGTGCGACAGAAATGCGCGTCGTTCTCGTCGCAGGGCCACTGCGACAGAGTTTCAACAAGTTGGTCGCACTGTCGCAGCGTCGGTGCGGTCGCAGCGATGGTCACAGTAGTCAGCCAATAGCAGCTCAGGCTACATGACAGGAAATGACGGAAGGGAAACCGACGAAATTTGGCGTTGGCGCTATTTTGACTATCCTCTGGCTCTGGAAAGGCACGCCCGCCGCGAACTTCTGCTACCCAACGTTTATAGATACTTTTTGCTGCTACCGTGTCACGCACGCTATTCAACGAAATTCTGATTGACGAGATAGAGAAGCGACCACTTTGGAACATTTCATTGAATGACTACCGAAAAACGAACCGCAGCCACCTGTGACAAGACGTGCTTGATGTTATGAAAAAAATTGACCCATCAGGTATGTACTTTTGCTGTTCTCTCGCGTGCTTAGAAATCACCTTGCGTTTCGTTGGCGGGCGCTGTCACTGTTTAATTGGGACGCGGGCGCCTTGCGTTTCGCCTGCACCGAAACGCGGCCGCCACTGCCAGTATCGAACCAGTGCCCCCGGGCGCAGGCCGATCGCCCTAAAAAGTGAACCACCGCTGCAGGGCAGCAACTGTTCTAGCGTTGCGCTAAAGCTTTCTAATATGCGAGCATGCATGTAAACCATTACTGCGCAAAGCCGTGCACTATTAAACGAAGCCCTTCCGTTCGCATTACAGTCTGGTGTTTGTAGCTCTGGCATGCTAAGCATGTTTTAACTGCGGTAGTTTGTTCTCTAAACCCAAACAAACGAGGGACGCCGCAGTGAAGGGCTCTGGAAATATCGACCACCTGGGATTCTTTAATGTGCACTGACATCGCACAGTACACGGGCCTCTAAAATTTCGCCTCCATGAATTCGACGTATCTTGGTTACTATAGTAAGATGCAGCTTAATAACAGCAGCAGTTGGTAACATTAGCCCTGTAGTGCGCTAATCGTTCGCAACAGTAAACTAAATCATCATCGTAATGTGTTACTATATCAGACAAGCCACAGGCATCGAAATTTATTAGTTTATCATTTCATCTAGTGGTTGGCTTCTCTTTTGGGTAAAATGGAAATCATGCACTCATCAGGAACGCTTTTTTGAAGTTATTTTATGTCGTTTACGTATTGGACACACACACCTTACCCACAACTTTCTACTAACAAAACAAGACAAACCTACCTGTGAAAAATGCGGAGATGAACTCACAGTAACTCACATCTTAATCTCGTGCAGAGAACTTGAAACATTGAGAAACAAGTTTTTTACCCCATTTTACAACCAACACATCCCTCTTCATCCGTCATTGATTTTAGGTGAAGAAGCTCTTATTGATAAGTCCAGCGTTTTTAACTTTTTAAAAGAAGCCAATGTACTTGAAAAACTGTGAATTCCTACCCTGTGCTTAACAATTTATTGACACACCTCATCAACCTTCTCCATCGTGAGAAGACGGCTCAGGTCCCTATTCCATCGGGTGGGAACCTCGAGATCCTTGCCCAGTCAAGGATGGCTGCTGAGGTGCTGACCCTCTTTAAAGCTTTTACCATAAGTCACTTCTAAAATTTTGTCGTACGTTTTTACTAGGCTGCATGAATTATCTTTTTAGGCCCTTTACACCGCCGTTCATTTAGACTTTTGTATAACATCTATATAAAAATATTTTTTATACCCTGAGCTTAGCGCATGATAGCCTTAGTTGCTTATGCGCCATTAAACTCAACTCAACTCTCTTTTGGGTAAAAAGAAAAGCTATAACAACAAACTACTCCTTTCTCGTGGCAGAATTGTGTTTGTGTGCAATGCAATTACGTAAAAATGAATTTTTTTCGAACTCAAGGTGTGTCTTCTGTAATCGCTAGACTGTGTGGCATATGTTTTTGGTACAATTGTTGCTGTCAGTTTTTGTGGTTCTTTGTTGCAAAGTTTTTTTTATCACGTTTTTTTCGTTCACATGGCAATTCACCTGTACATTCTTAATGTGATACCCTCCCTCCTACTGTAATGCCATTTAAGGTGGTGTGGGTACTGTGATAAATATATTAATTAAAAAATGACCTAGTGTGCCATTATATGAAGCAGTAAGTTGTTTCTTTGTAACACGTATGTTTGCCCAGTACGCCTCTGCTTATCTGCCTACTCACCCTCAAGCAATGTATGCTTAGATGCGGTAGAAAATATAATCGAGAAAAAAAAGAAGAGCTACAAACAATTTTATTATATAAAAAATCAAGTACAAGGCTAATTATAGCTGTTGACCAGGACAATCTTGACACAAGTGTTTCCATGGTGAAACATTGGTAAATACTGAAAGAATGTAATGCACAGGTAAATAAATTATATACAGCGAACTTATACAGTAAAAAATGAGGATTATTTCACTATACAGAAAATAACAGAGACCAAAGAAGGGTACAAAACATATGAACTGTTCCAATTGAATTATCCACTAATGACGCAGGCCAGCAGATGTTCGCTGCCATGGCACAGCACCACAATAACTTGAAAAATATGTACAAAACAAATCCCTGCTTTCTGCAGCTGTCCGGCTGTAGTTGTGTCCAGATGGTGGCTGAAGATCAAGCATACCCGATCCACCATCTGAAGACAACTGACCATTGGCTGCATCTCGAGGTTCATCATCAAAAGTAGCAGACATGTACTTGACATCGTCACGAAGAAAGTTGTGAAGCGCACAACATGCCATCACAACATAGTCGGCATTGCTTGGCAGAAGGTTGATGCTGCGTCGAAAGATGCGAAACCGTGACACCATAACCCCGAAAGTATTTTCCACGCACCTTCTGAAAAGCAAATGGTAAATGATAAATTCGCACGCTGCGTTAATGTGACTGTAAAATAGACACAGCAGATTCACCACAATCACCTTGCTCTGCTGAGCCTGTAGCTGAAGATTCTTTTTTCTTCACCTTGGCTCCTGCCAGAATAAGGCCGGAGAAAATCCGGCCGAAGCTGGAACGCTTCATCTCCCACAAACACATGGGGTGCTGCCGTCTGTGTGCCTGGCAGGTGTTCTGGTCCAGGGAGCCTAAGACTACTTCTTTCAAGGCACTTGCCAAACCGTAACATGTTTAAAGTACCCCCATCGCTTTGTCGACCATATGCACCAACATCAACCATCACGTACTTTAAGTTGCTATCGGCAACCGCCAGCAACACAATGGAGTAGTCATGATGTGAACAGCGCGAACTACAAGGGACAAGAAAAGAAGGGACACAGGACGAGCGCTGACTCGCAACTAAAAGGTTTATTCACTGAAACCTTCTTATATGAAGAACAATGAAAGGGAAGAAACAACACAAAAAAACTAAAAACCATGAAACGCAACATTCGTCAGGTGCTCCCGAGAAAATTCAACTCCCTATCGCAAAGGAAAACAGATGGTTTGCTGACGCAATTCAGTTGATCCCCTGCGATGTGAAAAGCCTCGACAACTTCTCGTGTCGTCTGATCACTGTGGGTGTATAGTACACGTGTTTGATTGAATAATGCGGTGCATTTTTCTTTTTCTTTTTCATGACTACATTCTAGACAATGTTTGACCAAATGTGAAAGGTCATCACCAATGTTTAAGTTGTTCCTGTGCTCTTGTAGGCGCTTGTTAAGGCAACGCCCTGTCTGACCAATGTAACGCGCTCCACAGGAAAGGGGTACACTGTATACAACACATGTTTTACAGGCCACAAACTTATCCCTGTGCGCAACGCCACATCCTTCTTTTTTCTTCTTGGCCTCTTTCTTTCTTTCAATGGCAGGGCATATCTGTTTGAGCTTGACGGGGGCTGAAAGGAACACGCCAACTTTGTACCTACTTGCTACGTTCTTTAGTCCGTGGGAGACGCGGTGTACATATGGCAAAACGGCAAATTTCTTCTTTTCAGGCTGGACGTCTGTCGTAAGCGGAGTGGCCTGACGCTTTAATAACTGAATTAACCGAGAACACGCCCCTGCTATCATCTGGTCTTGATATCCAGCAAACTTAACCCTAGACAACTGGGTCTGGAAGCTATCTTGAATAGTGTGATGACAGGATTTGGTCAAAGCACTTCGCAAGCAGGAACTGATTATGCTATTTTTTACCAATTTGGAATGACCGGAGTGAGAATTAAGAAGTGTCTTTGACGACCTCGGGTTATACTTCCAGCAAACATGGTTCTCCTCGAAATGCAGCCGCAGGTCTAAAAACTGCAGTTCGTCGTTAACTGGTGCCTCAAAAGTGAACTGTATCCCCGACCCACACTCCCTGAACACTTTAGAATGTCAACCATTCGAGCCGGAAAACGCCCACGTTCTACAAAAATAAGATAGTCATTGACATATCTGACGGTCTTGAGATGTAGGCCAGACAGGTTCTTTTCCAGATCCCTGTCAACGTACAACAGAAAAATGTCACTTAAGACCGGGGCGACGCTGGACCCGATGCACACTCCTGATTTCTGCGCAAATAGCTTGCCTTGCCACCCTATGAAAGTGGAATGCAAATAAAACCGTACCAGTTCTAGGATGTTTTCCACAGACATCCCGCATTGTGTTACGAACGCCACTTCGTCATTATTATCTGTAATGTACCTTTTCACACGCTTTAACAGGCAGTCATGTGGAAGGCTATAATACAGGTCTGTGACATCGATACTGAAGGCTGCACAGGCACCCGGGTTGTTCTACTTTAAGAAGGACACGAGGGCGTCGGAGTTGGGGATCTTGAGAGGGTCGAATGCATCCAAGGACGAAAGATGCCGTTGCAGAAATTTTGACACGTGGTGTTGCCATGTGCTCCTTTCCGATACAATCGCTCTGAAGGGTACGTCAACTTTATGTGTCTTCGCGGTGAAAAAGATGTCCAGGTGCAATTTCTTGCACTGCCCAACCTGCTTGGCCAAGCGTTCGAGGCCGAGAGTGCTTAGAAGGGAGACGCCTTGCTCCTTGACCTTGGCCTCTTTCAGCGGAGTCACCTCGAAGTTCTTAATGACCGCGGCCAGGGCATTTCTTGGAATTGGCTTTCAGAAAAGATGGTAAAACAGCCTTCCTTGTCAGACAACAGGACCCTTAGGTCCTTTGAACACATCCACTTCGCTATGGTGCCGACTGGATTGCGTTTGGCTGCTTTTGTCTTGGTGCGCTCTAGGACTTCGACGACCCTCTTGCTCGTACTCGAGCACGTGCACGTACTCGAGCTCTTGCAACGATCGACCAAGGCACAGACATACAGGATACATTGATATGCGATATCAACCAACTCTAGAAACTTAGAGATGTTCAATTACCCGTTATTGAGAACATATAAATGCGTACCACTTTTGTGACACTTTTGTGAATAGGTATTTGTTAGACCCTGCAAGGCCTTCCAGCATTGCGATGCCTTGATCGATAAGGATACGGTTTTTGGTTAAGTCCTTGACCACATCCTCTAGATGGTTGACTTTGCGTGCAAGCCGGTGTCGGGACTGCTGCAAACTTTCAATTTTCTTCTTGATTGCAGTTTGTAGATTCGTGTACCGCTTAACTTTGCTTCACAGAAAATCCATTTCGGGAGGATCTTGTTGGGCCTGCAGCTGAAATGAGGTTTGACACAAACTAAGCACTACCTCATCACATAACAGCGAAGCAAAACACTTCCACGAGCGCGCTGGTCTCCCAAGAATCCTTGACCTGGACGGCTCTCGGAATTAGGGTAATTATCGGACCCAAACGCGAGCCACGACTGTCGTGCACAAAAACCGGGAACGCCCCACGGCGTCTCACGCGGGTCGGATTACCCTGGAATGCCGACCGAGCAGCCGCCCCCGGGGTCCGAGCGGCGTCATAACTCAACTGGCCGTCACTGTCCTTAAATAAGCAGGTGGCTGCGTTTTCTCTGTCTGGTGGCGTCTTCTGCACGCGCCCGTTTCTTCAGAACTGTTGATGTTTCAGCTTTCGGGCCATGGCACCATACCGAACGCCAGCCAGCTGGACTGCCGCCGACAACTCCCATTTATGTGGGCGCGCGCGACCCCGCTTCGTCTAGCAGTGTCCTATTTTGAAAGAAAAGCTGTCGAACGTCCGAACGACGCGTTCGCAGCTGGATTGAGCCGCATCTGGTATCCGTCAAGACGTGCTGACCCGTCGTCGTGCGATACGTTTTTATAGCTCTTTGTACACTGGCGCGAAGTGTTCCTGGCGAGAAACAAGCTCTGCGACCCCGACACTCGCGGCTTTCCCCGAAAAGGAAGGGGCAATGGGAGATTTGGGCGAGCAGGCCGCTCCCTCTCTGGCTGCTGCCCGCCTTCAGCTCTATCTGCCGCCTCCTGCTTGGCGCCCTCCTCGCAGCCCCCCGCCGAGAGGTCTCCAGAGTCTGCAGCGGCGGGACACAGCAGAAACATGGGCGCTTCTAATGAGCCCGCGCTCGTCCACAGGTCTCTTTCTGGCCCGCTCAAAGGCGAAGCTCACCTCCCTAAGCCGCGAGGAAAGAAAGGGGGGGGGGGATAAATACACATGGTGCATGCTAACACTCTACACGCACCTCTCAAATATCAGCTAAAGGTTGCAGCGCGCTTAGATGAATAAACACACACAAACAAGGGCTGGTAGCTTAATTTCAATACAATGCCAGCAGTCCCGCTAATCCGTTACAGCTTCCGCGTTACATGCTACCCCCGCGGCTGTAGTCGGTCGTTCCCCTCCCGCGTGGCGAACAAACGTCGCCTAAATACATGGCGCGAGACAAACACAAACGGTACTTAGCACTTTCTGCCCATGCCAGCGAGGAATTGCCGTTCAAGCCGTGCTCACAAAGCGCGTACAAACAATGAAAGCTACTACTTCACGATCTGCATGCAGTGTCCTTCACAGTCCGCGGCACAGTGTTCTCATGTGCGAACTGTGCAGTTGGCAGAGTTCGAACTTTTCATCACATGTTCACATCACTGTTGCGGATGACACCAGGGATTCCTCCGCGTCCTCCGCACGGCCGGTACGCCGCCGTCCGAACGCCAGAGTTGGGTCCCTCGCATAGTTTCCCTCAGACTGGTAAAATATAAAGGTTTAATTACATGATTAAGGTGAGACAAGTAAGGTAAAGTAGGGAGACAAGGTAACAAGATTGAAGAACCCCCTGCTCCATGCCGAACCGCGGCTTAAATAGGGTGTCCTGTCCCCAGGTCATCAGTGGGGGAATTTGGTTAATTAAAAATGCGTCCAATGACTGAATTGGGTCACGTGTCCATTTGTAGTGGTCCGCCCATAAGGACGTCCCCCCTCACCGTCGCCACTTTCTCGAAGATGCTGTCCGGCCGATCCCTCGCAGCAACGATGACAACCTGCACTTCACAGCGAGCCGTGGGAACGGAGGGCTGGTGTCGCACTTGCGCCGAGAGGTTCCAGGAAGACAGGAAGTCGTTACCGAAGCGCGAGCACGCCAGCACCCGCGCTGGCCATAAACAACACAGACCAGCCGCCGACACACCATGACGTTGCGTTCCGTTTGGGTTTGGCACCGCTAATGGGAGTTAAGCCGAGGACCGTTCCCGCGCAGCGGATGTCCACCCCATAAACCACCAGGGGGCACCCTGTTGACGCCGTCCCTTGCTTTTGGGGTGCCAGGGCCACCACGCCGACGCCTCTTCGAAGTCGTGTCTATTGACAGTTTGCAGATGTCTGGAGATTCTTTGTAGGCTGGCGTTTCCTGTCCTTAACACATTGTAGCATACAGCACCAAGAAACCGTTCCGATGCGTCGGCGCTTTAGCGGGAGGCGTCGAGCGTAACAGCCAGCAACAGTTATGCAGATGAGATAATGCGTCAGCGTTGCTGTGCGAGCTCCCTTTGCGGTGCTGCACCACTATATTGAACCTTTGCAGCACTAGCGCCTAGCGTGTTACTTAGCCCCGTGTGGAGTGCTGAGCGTTAGAAACGCAAGGGGGTTGTGATTCGATACGACTGTAACCGGTGCGCCGAAAAGCCAGGTGTCGAACTTATTTAGACCCCAGATTACTGCAAAGGCCTCCCTCTCAATAGTGGACCATCGGGTTTGCGTCGGAGAGAACTTGTGCCTCGCGAAGGCTATCGGGACCTCTGCACCGCCCTCATCCCGCTGAGAAAGGCAGACACCGGCGGTGAACGCGGAGGCGTCTGTTGCGAAATGTGAGAGGACTCGAATGTTGCGACGGTGAATATTGATGAGTGAGTGAAGACACGGATACAAATTCTTTAGCAAACAAAACAGGAAAACTGTAATTAACTTTACGGACATCTACACAAAGAGTGGTAGGACGGAACGCACAACAGAAACGTCTTTCTTGCCGTCGCAGAGGCCACTGTCTTGCCGAGGTGGCCCGGCCTTTCTTTCCTGGCCTGGCTGTTTCGCGCCCAATCTCGCCTCGAAGGCGCCGCCGACGAAACCCGATCCCCGGGCCAGCCACCAGCGCTCAAAAACAGGGAGTGTCCCCGCAATGCTGCCTTTGGCCCCCCGTTGCGCACTCACGCGTAGGGAAAACACACACCCACACAACCGCAAAGGAGGGCACACGGGCGACGACAAACACAGGCATGTTTAAACGACGCCGTTCGTGGAAAACGCGCACTCCCCGTTCCGCAGGAAGAAAAAAAAAGGAAAGACACAACAACCTCCCGGCCCCAGCAGTGGCAGCGCTACGCGCACAGCTCGAGGGGATAGAGAAGCTGCACCGGCCTTCTCAATGTGCATCGGTTGGGCTGCTTCACAACACACGCTCGGACGTGGTTATCTCTTCCGTGAATCACTTCAACGATCCTCCCCACCTTCCACATCTATCACGGCGCCTTTTCCTCGTAGATGAGAACTAAGCCTCCCACCGAGGTCTTTCGAGCTTGCTGTTTGTCGCAAGTGTGCGCCGACCGTAGCGTCAAAAGATATTCCTTCTGCCATCGCCTCGAAAATTGCTCCAGCATTCGTTTACGGTGCATCCATCTTCGTGTCACAGCTTGCGCTGACGAACTGACATCACTACAAGGAGACGGTAGCGACGTCAATCTCTTTCCTGTTAGAAAATGCGCCGTAGTTAGAATTTCAGGGTCTTCTGGCGATGCAGAAATGTAGGTTAGGGGCCGAGAGTTAACGATGCTTTCCACCTCTTGCAGTACCGTGGTAAGCTGTTCGAAGGTGAGTCTTGCCTGGCGTAGGATTTTACGGAGACAAACCTTCACAGTCCTCACCATCCTTTCCCAGAATCCACCCCACCATACTGCTCTTTCCGCGATGAATTTCCATTTGATGCGTGTCTTGGCACAGTGGTCGTGGAAAGTTCCGTCAAACAAGGGGTCTCTCAATGCTGCCAATTCTTTAGAGGCGCTGTGAAAAGTTTTGGCGTTGTCAGTGTATATCACTGATGGCAGTCCTCGTCGGGCGGTAAATCGTCGGAGAGCCAACAATAACATTTCGGACGATAGGTTCGAGACAAGCTCGAGATGAACTGCTCTAGTAACTGCGCAAGTGAAGAGAGCAATGTAAGATTTGGAGACCGTGTCCTTGTCCTTAGTGAAGAGGGACCCGGCGAAGTCAATGCCAACCACCTGAAACGGTTCCGACCGGCAAACTCTTTCTGGTGGCAAAGGCGCTGTCGGAGCTTCTCGACGCTTCGCGCGACCATTTAGACAGATGTTGCATTTGTTTACAACCCTTTTTACTTGTAGAAGTCCTCGTGGGATCCAAAACCTTTCTCTCACTTCTGTGGGGGTGTCTCTAGCGCCGCCGTGTAAAGTTCGTAAATGAGCGTCTCGAATAAGGAGCTCCATGAACGGATGGCTGGGAGGGAGGAGCATTGGATGCTTCACCTCTTCATTTTCATCAGAGAATTGCAGCCGCCCTCCCAATCGTAGCAATCTCTCTGTGTCCAAAATGGGCTATAGCTTCTGTAAGCTCGATTGAGATTTCACTGGGAGTCCTTGGTCAAGACGGGATATGTCATCCGTGTAAGCCTCTTCTTGAACGGCTTTCAACCAGTAGGCTTCGTCCCTTTCTATCTCTTCCGCGGCTAGACAAGAAGCAACCTTGCCTGACGGACTCCGGCAAGCACATATGAATCTGAAAACCCAGGCAGTTATCCGTAAAACTCCGAAAAAACTACTCAGGTGGGCCAAGTCCAAGATCGGCATAAATGTCCTTACTTGCAACACCTTTACTCCTTTCCTTTCCACCGAACTTTCCTCAGCCGTTGGAACATAAATCTCATTTAGAGCTGGCCAGGAATCCTCCGTCTCTGAAAGCCATGACGGTCCAAACCACCATAGTCGATCTCCTTGAAGACTCTGTAGAGTGACTCCGCGTGTCACACGATCTGCGGGGTTCTGTGAACCGGGGCAATGCCTCCATTGGTGTTTCTCCGTGCAAGTTTGGACGTCGGTCACTCTGTTTCTCACAAACTGGTTCCACTGCAAAGGGTTTCCTTTCAACCAATGAAGGTTATGCTGGAGTCGGTCCAGAAGTTCATTTTCAGTTGGCCGGTATGCATCATAAGCAGCCTTTGCTATTCTAGCACCTAGCAGCGCAATCATCAGTTCAAGTCGGGGAAGGGTCATAGCTTTCAATGGTGACACTCTCGCTTTCGCAAAGAGAATTTTCGTGTGAACGCATCCGCTGCTGTCCTCTAGTCGTAGGTAGGCGCAGGTCCCGTACGCTCGCTGACGCGTCGCAGAAGATATGTAACTGTACAGTCTGCGGCTGAACTGGAGCAACAGATCGAGGTACGGTCAGTGAACAAAGGTCTATCAGCTCCGACTTCCAGCCTTCCCACTTCCTTGCGATATCACTGGGCAGTTTGTCATCCCAACCAATGTGTCGTTGCCACAATTCCTGAGTATTTTGGCTTGCATGGTAAATGGCACGAGCAGCCCAAGGGGATCAAATATTCTGGCGATGGTTTGTAGAACAAGTCTTTTGCAGTTGTTCTCTCTGTCCAAGACGCTTGAGAGGGACTTGGTGGCCACGGTGATTGTGTCGTTTGCAGGATTCCAAAGAAGCCCAAGAATTTTTACTGTTCCAGATGAGTCATTCAGTGCCTCTTGCGACACAAATAGGTCTTGCAAGCGCCTAGAGTTCGACGACCACTTTCGCAGACTCATTCCACAAGCTCCAAGTATATCGTTTGCCAGCGCGAAAATCTCCTCCGCATCCTTTTCATTGTCTGCCCCAACCAACAGGTCGTCAACGTAGAATGACGCCGCCAGAAGCGCAGCTACGTTTCGCTTTGGCTCCTCAACTTTCTTAAGGTGATATTGCAGAGTGGCATTTAGCAGGAAAGGACTAGTCTTGGTGCCGAACGGCACACGCTTCATTCGCCACTCTTCTACTTCAGGTTCAGGTTCCTCATTTTTCGGCAATCCCTTAAACCAGAGAAAACGGATGGAGTCTCTGTCCCCTTTTCGGACACTGATTTGCAAGAATGCCTTTTCAATGTCAGCTGTAAAAGCGATAGAATGCAGTCGAAAACGGATCAGCAACTTGATTAGATCCGCAAGAAGACAGGGCCCTTTCTCTAAATGTTCGTTCAGGGAGGGAGACCCTTTCTCATGTGAGCAGGTGTCAAAGACTATGCGTAGCTTTGTCGTTCTTGAGTCGCTGCTCAAACCAGCGTGATGTGGCATATAATAAACCGGGTCAGTGGCTTGTTCGTCAGGTGTTACATGCTCGGCGTAGCCCATCTCTATGTAGCTCAGCATTGTACTTTCGTAGTCTGCGCCGAATTCAGGAGTGCGCTGAATTCTGTTCCCCAGGCTCTTCAGTCGCTTTAGTGCCTGGGAGCGGTTGTCACAAAGATGTCCACTGTTTTCTTTCCAAGGAAAGGCAACTTCGTAGCGGCCGTTCTTCATACTGATGTTTCTTTCAAACTGATGAACAATTGCTTCCGCTTCCACATTTGGCCCTCCGGAGTCCACTCTTAGAACTAAAGGAGTACAGAGGAGTGCCCAGAACACACTTTGGAGGAGTATTCGCTTGTCCTATATTCCACTCCTTTTTCCAGAATAAAATTACTCCCTCTGGACAAAGAGTGATTGAACACCTACTCATGGAGTACTGTCCTACTCCTACAATAGAGTACAGGCACTCCTCCGAGGGAGTAAAGCTACCACATTCAAGCAGCATCCAGGTGGAGTTCCAGGACTCCGTTCATTAAGAGTGACTGTACTCCTTCAAGGAGTATCAGCCCAGATGTTATTTTACTCCTTCGAAAGGAGTTTCACTTGTTTTCAATGTATCCTACCAATTTTCTGATTTCACATATTCTTCAGAGCAAGTTATTCATATCTTTTGCAGGATCCACCTGCTCTACATCTACAAAAGAGTAATGAGCAAAATGGATTGTGATCTTTGAGCAGAATAATTTTTGCTCATACAACTACTTTATGGCTACACTACAGTTTGCACATTAGTATGGTGCTCAGTCTGTGTTGGGAATAACAATGCTTCAATAAATAGTGCCACAAATGTACAGCACTCATAGCTTTTTTATTTTTCACTCATTGCTGCAATTGTTGTGGCTGCCCGAAACACACTCGGGAGGCGCTCGCTGGGATCAAGACCCATTAGCGTTTCAAGAAGCAAACAGGTCCGCTTTGCTTTTGGGGTGTACTTGACATTGAATGCCCAGAACACCGCCAAAAGCAAAGCGAACCCATCTACTAAATCCACCGCAGTGAGCTGTAATCTCTCAAAGGAAACAAGGACGCTAGATGATTCTGCAGCTTGCTCGGCCGAGTGAAGGACCTTCGGGTACATATGCATTTCTCCAGGTGCCTGCAAATATGAACAACAATAATGCAAGTAAGGGTCAAATTCAATGCCCTTTTCATATTATCCTGCATATAACCCCATGAAAAAAGAATGCAACTAGAATGTAGTGATCGCGTGCGTCATGTTGCCACTAATGTGCACCTAAGGCAGTAACATATCGTGACCAAGTGCAGACACCTTTCATTGCAAACCTTTATTCACAGCTACAATTTTATGAAGCTCAATACAATTATCACTGCACTAGTCCTTTCAAAAGCTGTGTGCAAGTAAAAGAAGCACATATTTACCAAATGAAAATTGCAACATGAGCAAGCTCTTCTGCAATTATCAACATGATCAGCCTGACTACGCCTATTGCAGGGCAAAGGCCTCTCCCATGTCTCACCAATTAACCCTGTCCTTTGCCAGCTGCGGCCACCATATCCCCGCAAACTCCTTAATCTCATCCGCCCACCTAACTTTCTGCCGCCCCCTGCTACGCTTGCCATCTCTTGGAATCCACTCCGTTATCCTTAAAGACCAGCGATTATCTTGCCTTTGCATTACATGCCCTGCCCAAGCCCATTTCTTCCTCTTGATTTCAACTAGGATGTCATTAACCCGCGTTTCTTCCCTCACCCAATCCGCCCTGTTCCGATCTCTTAACGTTACACCTATCATTTCTTTTTCCATAGCTCGTTGTGTTGTCCTTAACTTAAGCTGAACCCTCTTCGTTAGCCTCCACGTTTCTGCTCCATAGGTGACTACCAGTAAGATACAAGTGCGGCATACTTTTCTCTTGAGGGATATTGGAAAAATGCCATTCATGATCTGAGAGAACCTGCATATTCGCTCCACCCCATTCATATTCTGCTAGTTATTTCCCTCTCATGATCCGGATCAGCGGTCACTACCAGCCCTAAGTAAATGCATTCCCTTATCACTTCCAGTCATTGCTAAAACCACACCTATTGTGCATGATGGTTGCTTGTGACATAATACATTGTACAATTTAAAATATACAGTAACCTTGAATCTGGAAAACACTTTAACCAATGACAGTTTTCTCACTGAAGAGAAATGGCTGTTGCAGTTTCTCTTTCTCAGATACCATTAACTGAATTTCATGCTCTAAAAATTGTGAAGGAAAAATTATAAATTTTCATCTTAAAGCTACAGACAACAAATTTCAGTTGCACATTTTTTTCTTTTTAATGATGCATAAGGCATTACTATCCATGGATAACCACACAGCATTTGCCTATGACTGCTGTATAATTTGTAATTAAATATCTCCTCTCTCCTGCTTCACTTTTAAAAACTGAGCAATGGCAATGGCATCAAAGATCAGTATAAGCCAGGTGAGGCATGAGGAAAACTGCAATATAATTAATTGCTGCCTCTTCATTCGTTGTGATTCGAACTCTTAAGGCGGGCTGGCTTTAGCATAGAAACTAATTAAAACCATGAAGTAGCGATATCATAGCTTTTTTTGTGCCTTCCATGACCTATACTGAACACTAATGTGATAGCAATTGCTATGCTATTGAAACTGAAACAGGCAAGAAAAGAAATCTGATTGTAATTATTCAGTAATCACAGGCGAATACCATGCAACAATTGTATGCATACGAATGCCCAGCACGTCGCTACAAAGAACATACATAACCAAAAATTTGTTTATACTCATTTAAGGTAATACTACTTCCCATGCAAGAACACGACAGCGGTGTGTAAAGTTTTTGCTTTCATAATAATTAAATCTATCAATTGGCAACTTAGAAAAAGCATGTCTGCTCTTTATAAGCACGCAATACTGACATTGTTTGACACTAGCATTTGGCATGAACGAGAACTGTGATTACTTTGCACATTATGTGCCAGTTCATACCATTATGCACAGTTTAGATTTGCAAATGTAATATGTAATTCCTATGACTGCCACACTAGTGCACTGCAAGCCAATGAAGCTGTCTTGCATTTGCAATGTGCTCACTACTTTTACGCAACACTGATCACTTCAGTATATCTGCACCGTCCTGTTAGACGGCCACGGGATAGCTAAAATTAAGGCTACTTTATGTGATGGAAACCAATGACTAGACAACAAAGATGAAAAGCCTCAACCACTGTCCTGGTGCTGGGATGTCTAATAAGAGACCAGAAAGACTCGGTTTCAATATGCCAAACCCTCTGCATAACTTTACCCTGTGCGAAAATACCCCACCCCACCCTAGCTTAATTTCTGTCCACGTGCAGAAGACACTGGGAGACCATGTGCATCATGCGATCTGGGCATGAAAACTTGCTACAAATGAATCATTTGTAATCAAATTACTGGGCCCTTACTTAAGCCAGAAACTCAAGCACTCATCAGAGCAATCCTATAAGGAAGGAAATGTGAACCAGCAAGAATATTCCACTGCACAAAAAACCAGGTTACATTTATATGTCACTATTTTGAAACATTAAGTCTTAGAAGCAAAAAAGCAGGTGCATACCAGCTGAGCAATGATTGCAGCAGGGCTTTCCTTGACTAGTCGTGGTATAGCCATCAAGACTTCTGCAGCATAGTGATCTGCAGCAAAAAAGGGAACTTAACAATATACGTGGACCGCATGCAAACAGTACAGATCTTTACATGGCTGAAAGAAAGTATTGAGTGATGAGCCACAATGCTGAAAACCACACAGAGCTCCCTGTTCATGGCTAGGTATGGCAAGCTCCACTGGCATGCATCATTTGGAAATCTACCAAAACAAACAGCGAAGGACATGCAGTTAACCCCTCAAAACAGATGCTTCCAAGGCTCACTGCACCTGTTATAAATATTACCGTAAATATTGCAATCAAGCTGCCCGTGTACTGTTCTGTCAGTGTAATATTGTGGTCGACGATTGCCATGGGCTCAAGATTACACGCGCATCCAAATTCTGCTCTAAACTATCACAGAGCCAGATTACGATAGCAACAGGCATATGTAGTCACCTGGCAGCCTCCCAGGAAGAGTGCAGTGGAAAGTGCCTACGTATGCTGAACACAGTTGCTATTTGTGGATTTTTTCCCCCATATTACAAGCTCTCAAGTTGGGGCGTGTGGCCTTTAGTTGAGTATAAATGTTGTCCTGTTTTCTTTGCATGGCTGATGAGACTGACGAGGCTTTTTGAGGGATTGCATGTCATAACACGTTTCCCTTTTGTCAATAACCAAAGTCTGCCTACCATTTCTTGCCATCCTGTTTGAGAAACATTTGTTGTTTGCCTCTGGCATTCGATGCACTCATCAGAGCATTCTTTTTGCCTCCTCACCAACAACGTTGAGCATTTAGCCTTCACAACGACCTCTATTTGTGCTCTTTCAGCCACTTGCGTGGCTTTTCATGAGGCATTTCCTTGCATTTTCAGTTTGTCAATGAAAGTGGCCACACACAGATGCACAATGAGGATGAATAAATGAAGTGGAGTTCACTAATTCAAGCGTATTAAATGCCTGGGGAGATGAAGATCACAAATATAATTCATTTGCCTTAACGGTACTTACTTCTTAAGATTTAAACAAACGAAAATAACACAATAAAAATGAAAACTACTGTTCGATACAACTCAAGATCAGAGTGGGAAATCCCCTCACAAGAGACCCCCCCAACCAGTGGCAGTGATCCGCTGTTATGACGTTGCAATCAACTTTTTGATCCTGCCAGGCCACAAGCTGTTGGCTGGCAGGTGCAAGCCGACTGAGTGTGATGTCATGCTGCACTGCAACAGTGTAAGAAGCCAGCGCCACACTGCGGCTCCATAAGACGCACGGGGTGGCGGATGAGGAAGAGAAAAAGGAAAATGATACGTGGCAGAGAGGACGCGTGGCAAAGTAGAGGAAGAGCGCGGTCTGCGACGGATGTGTACGAGCTCTGCCGGCTCCCCGAGTTCCCAGGCTTGGGCATCAGCCGCAGCCGTCCGGGTGACCAGACCCAGACAGCCGTCATCGGGAGCCTCAGCCACCAGAACCAGGCGCCTCTCTTCCTCTCCGCTGCATACCCGGGCTACCTGACCTGGGGGCGTGCCCGGAGTACACCAGGGCCTAAAGACTGCCCTGACGCCCAGCCACACCTCCTCGCTCTATGCAACAGGCTCATCACTGGGACACAAAAGAAACGTAAGTGTGCTTTTCCTTTTTAACTCTCTTCTCGCAACTGTTTTGTTTTCCTTTTCTTTTTCTTCTTTGTTCTCTTGTCTCTTGGTTTTCTTTTTCTCGTTTCATTTCAATACTTAAATAAGAGTTTCCTTTCCTGCAAATGCCGCCTCCTTTATTTCTTTCCTTCAACTCATGAATTTTAATGCGTAAATTTGACCTGAAGTCTTTCCCCTCAAAAATTAAAATTCATAAGTTAAAGGAAAGAAATAAAGGAGGCGGCATTTGCAGGAAAGGAAACTCTTATTTAAGTATTGAAATGAAACTAGAAAAAAAACCAAGAAACAAGAGAACAAAGAGGAAAAAGAAAGGGAAAACAAAACAGTTGCGAGAAGAGAGTTAAAAAGGAAAGGCACACTTACGTTTCTTTTGTGTCCCAGTGATGAGCCTGGTGCATAGAGCGAGGAGGTGTGGCTGGGCGTCAGGGCAGTCTTTAGGCACCTGGTGTACTCCGGGCACGCCCCCAGGTCAGGCAGGCCGGGTATGCAGCGGAGAGGAAGAGAGGCGGCCCGTGTTGAGAAGCTGTGGGCTGGGAGGGGAGAGAGGCGCCTGGTTCTCGTGGCTGAGGCTCCCGATGACGGCTGTCCGGGTCTGGTCACCCGGACGGCTGCGGCTGATGCCCAAGCCTGGGTACTCGGGGAGCCGGCAGCGCTCGTACACATCAGTCCCCGACCGGCCAGCCACAATGGTTGGAAGGCCTCATTTCAGAAAATTTGCCGCTGTGTTCTTGGGTTAAGTGATAAGAGACAACAGCAAAGCATAAAACTTAATTCTAAACTTGTATGTTAAGAAGCACCTGAAACATGCATTAAAACTGCTAATGGAAACACATGCAATAACTTTTGTTAACATGCTTTTTGAGAGGTAAGTAAGAATAAGAAGCTAGTGACAAAGAGAGTTAGTGCATGCAGATGTGTTTCACGCTGAAGAGCGCAGGTCCACATGTAGAGGGTGTGATGAGTAGACTTGATATGGAATGCAGGGAAGCATGGTCAGCCTGTGAAAATAAAACAGTAGCGTCAGTAGCCGCAACTTTTAAGAGATGGCACCTTTCAAAGTTTTTGCTGGGCATAAGTGATGCTAAATGCTTATTATGGCTGCTTCACAAGACTTTAGTTTGGACAGGCCCTAATTTGCTCCCTGAACGTACTAATATGATTGTTCCATGAGATTAGATGCATTTTGAACACGAAAGCTTTCAAGACTGCTACTGAAAGACTGATGCCATTAAATGTTCAGTACAGCACAAAAACAACCTCAGTAGAGAGGCTGGCATCATGACTAATTTTATGTTTTTCCTAATGTCAATTAGATATTCAGACCACATGGAAAGCTCACACTCATTGTCGAAGTCTTGTACTGTATGCTTGCTTCTGCAAGCTAAAGCAAGTATTGTTTCGCCGTATTTTTCCACAAGTTCACAAATTTTTTGTTTCCCATTCACACCAGTCAGCCTCTGGAACTCGCTGTGGAGCTGAAAAGGACAAAAGAGAGGCCATGGTTCAGCATTTACTTACATTGGATGTTGTTCTTGAAATATTACTGAGTAGCTGCATGAACTACACTTGTATTTAGGCTACCCTCTTTAACTACTGAGTTAGTGAATGCTGATTAGTGAATGCAGAGACCGGAGCCAGTGTTCGCGTCTCAGCCATGAAAGAGTTTTAGTTCAGAAAAAATGTTTCTGTCAATATAGCCATTATGAAAAGGCTGGCTTTTTAATTCTCTATACTGATTCAGGAATAGTAAAAGGTATGAAAAAGTTGTACAATCAACAAGGACAGGTTATAGGGACTTGCTGGCACCAAGCTACCACGTGTTTTAAGTTCAGTCTTGCACACAAAATATGCCCATACACAATGGCTGTTAAATTAGAGTTAAAAGAAAAAAGTCAACAGAAAAAAAACCATGCCAGTAGGAGGTGAAGCACATAAAAAATGGCATGTTCTTCCTCATTATTGCAGGTAATGCATTAAAAGTGAAATAAAAAGCTCCATAAGAACAGCGACCACCTTATAATGATATGGTGCAGCACGCATATGAAAACCGAAGCTAGAAAGTAAGCAGGTGTTGAAAACAAATCCCAAACCAAACTTAAAATTAATTTCAAAAATGAAAAACAAATAATGGCACTGCTAAAGAAGATAAAACTATGAATTTAAATTTGTTTTAGAAGAGGTGCTTGTCATGGTTATTTTCCTTGCCAGGCTTTAGTTTCACTATGCATGTGTAGCACTGCCATTGTAAGCTGGTCTCTATTCTTATCGAACCTTAGTCTTTGTTCCATCCTTGCACAATGTCTCTAAGAATGCAAAACATGGCATTTTTTTTATTTATTTTGCTCTAAACAGCTACACTTCCTATACTTTCTAGCATCACTGTAAAAAAATTCATAGCATATCAATTAAAGCACAGTAAAATGTAAGATGGCATTGGCACTTAGTGACAGCAGCTTATTCATGCAATCAAAAAAGATGTTGCACTCGCCTCTCGCTCAGTGCCTAGGGCTGGGTATACATCAAGTAGCTCTTCCAAAGCTGGTTTTTTTTTATGTAATCCCTTCGAATCTGAAAAGTTTTATCCATTGACTGTCTGATCTTCTCGGCATTTCCACCTGCCATGCGGATTTCTTTTTTCATCAGTTCAATGTGCCCTGCAAGGCTCCTTTCGTCATCCGAATGCAAAAAAGGGGCATTCCAAAATGCTCTCTGCAAATTAAAAAGCAGACATGACATACGCGTTTACATACAAAAGGTATCACAAAAGACTTAATTCAGCAGTAAACTTCCACTGAGGTTTATGATTGGCTTTAGACCATGCCTATCGTGTGGCTGCTGGGCTAAAATTTTCAAAATAGCTGTACAATTTCTCTGTTATAGTACGCATTACAACTGCAGCCCTTATGTGAAATTGCGGACTATTACCGACGTCCTCCTACCGCGCCAAGCTTAGACTACATAGAATGGACATGACAAAGAGAAGAAGTCCTGAATTCCAAATAAAATTTCATTAAATGCACAATAATTTATATAGACCACTTTGACAAGGGGGCAGCCATGTTAGCGACATGGTGATCCAGTTATGAATATTATACCGAAAGAAAACAACTCGTCGAATAAGGACACAAGATCCACATGAGCACTAACTGAAGTTTTACTTATGTACAAGATGAGTAAATAGGCAGCAGGAAGGAGCGGAAAAATGTGGATTGGTGCGTGGTCACCAGGAAGCAGTGTAGTCACGTCACAGAGTGAAAAGATTATAAAGGATGGCGCAAAACTGAAGTTAATAGCAATAAGAATCGACAATATAAAGGGCTGTGACAGGTAAAGAACTTTGAAGAAGGTAAAAACGATCATGGCGAAACGCCGGGGAAAAAAGTGAAAATTGTAAAGGCACAAAAGAGAACGAAAAAAAAAGAAAAAAAAGAAATGTTTACCGCTGGACAAGATTTCACTTCACGTTAACACAGATCACTAGGTAGCCATCCTGGGCGACACCACCAGAGAAGTGCAACAAAACAAGTGCATAAAAGTTTGCTTACAGACAACACATGATGCACATGAAATGGCAACAAAAGATGGTGCAGTGCTCATGCATTCCTGTAGTGGGGTAGTCTAGGCTTAGCACAGACCGGACTACAAGCTTATCTTTTATACTTTTACTAAAGCAGAAACCAATATTTTAATAAAAAGGCATGATTCGGAGGGTGTGTTTACCTTTCTTTCAAGGAACTGTGGTCCCTCAGTACTGGTCACATCCTCCCCACTGGCAGAATTGCGTTCTTTTGCTTTTCGCCTTTTCGCATCCACTTCAATGAAGCCTGCTGGGAGTTTTCTTCTGGTATTTTTGGCTTTGAACTTTAGGGCAGTCTGCCATGTGAACTGCAAAGTTGTTTTTTTTAAATGAAGACAGATCAGTAAATCAGTACTTTCGCTTACATCAAGAAAATAACAAGCAGTAATTGACACAGTAAAATGCCATATTTGAGAAACAAGGTATTCTGTGCAGCCAAGGACTTGTACGTCCACACACAGATGCAGAAGCAAAGAAAAAGAAAAGTTGCATGATATTTCTTTTAGGCTGCTTGCATCAGTGAAGAAAAGTCAGCCCGAAAATTTCAGAGTACAAAAAAAAAGCCCAGAAAGTCCAATTATTTTGTTGTGCAACTAAGCGAACATTAAGAAACAATAATATGTGCAATGATGAGCTGCAGCCAATGGAAAGCAGCGCATTTTTGCTTTTCATAAGTAACTGCATTCAACTGTCATTCATTTAAACTAAGAAGCTTGATTTGGAAACCCACCCAACACACAACTGCTTTCAGTTGCTAGCAATTTATTATTCTTTATCACCGACTAGTTCCAAGGAGATAAAGGCAATCAAAGATGTTGTAGTCTTAATCAAAAAAGGGGCAATTTCAGCAAGCTTAAAGTCGCATTGAGAAAAACTGCAGCAGCATTCAATTTTTGTTCTTAGTAAAATTCAAACGTTTGGTTCTTGTGGCTCTGCTAACATTTCTTGGTCAAAAAAGATATCCAATAGAGAGAAATTCGATCTTGAAAATGAAATATTTTCACTGCAACTCAGCATAAACTTGTGATGATGACACTGTGACTATTTTGCGGACTTTGTGAACCCTGACTGGAAATGCATGGGTGTGCACTATCATTTCAGAGGTGAAAGAAAAAAAGTAAGATAATCAGACTAACGTCATTGCAGGTTGCTTGAGAAAGCGACCAGTGGCATTGAGACTTGTCTGTATTTCATTTTTGGTCTTCCCTAGATTATGGGAGCGGTGCATTCAGTGAAAGTTGTCTCTCATCAAAATATGCAAATCAATTGACTCAGGCTATCTAACATTGGCCTTCACTGTTTCTTAAAAATGCAAAAGCATTTTCCATTGCTTACACGTTTCTGTAAAAAATTCAAAGCCAGTATGCTAGTATCAGGCATCTGTTAAATCCACACATTGGATGGTCATGGATGGCGTACAAGCAGACTTTTCATGAGCTCAGACTTAAGAGAAATTACTGCTGCTGTGCAATTAAGTCAGATGAAATCCTAGATAAGCTGCAGACTGAAAACAGTTACGAATGCACAGCCTGAACATATCCCAGATGCCACTGACATGCATCACTCATAATTTCCACTCCTGAAAAGAAGCCAACCTCAAGACTATGACAGTGAGCTAAATTCCATAGTCACTATAATATCAGTACTACGTAATTTGATTTTACAAAACACCAGATCTTCGGTAATGATAACTATGTGACATGTACATTGTAAATGACTTATTTACATTACTCACCTCATTATTTCATGAGTTTGGTTAAAGTGTCAGTTCTAAATTTCGTGAAGCAAAACTGGCAGGCCCCTTAGTGCTCCTTTCTTCCCTGCATACTACACCTAACAAGCTGTTTGCAATGCTGTGAAGTCTGTGGCAATATGAGCCAATTCGAACGCTGTTCACTGCGAAACATGTTCCTCCGCATCTCACCCCACAACTCGCGGCTCAATCACTGGGAAGGAAAGAACACCAGTGACCAGCTGTGCTGAGCAGGAAGCTGGGCTGACTCGGCAGACCCCATGCTGACGAACGGCAGTGCACTGTTTCACAGCCAGCCTCTGCTGTGCTGCGTTCGTGTGAACTTTCTTTGCTAATTTAATCAGTGAATGAAACACTCTCTGTACTTTCAAGGCAACATCCCTAATTACACTTTCTATTACTGCAATAACTGTTTGAAAAAGAGTCACAACGCCACTCAAATAGTTAATGACTATTGGTTGCCTTCCTTAGCCCTGAGAGCTCGAACTTTCAATGTGCGGCAAAAACAACTTGTGAGATAAAGAATAAATGTGCAAGCTCTTGGATGCTGCATAGGCAGGAAAGTGGCTCAGCAATGCATCATGCCTCGTTCTTGTTGCAGTGGTCGTAACAGAAATTCGGCAGAATACATAAAGAGAAAAGCACCAATGGCTGTTATTCCTGAAAGGGGACATTTCTTAAAGTAATCCAAATGCCTGCAAAACCCTCTCAAAGTAATTCAAATGCCTGCAAAGCTCTGTATCTTGAACAAAGACCTAAACATTCCTTTTTATGGCAAACTGATTCACATAGCAAATACAATTTGTTTTGCCAAAGCCACCACGAGCTGACAGCTTTTATGCTCGTTGCAGCTGCTTTAGAGAGGAGAGGCACTCAACACAAAGGAAAAAAAAAGAACAAACTTAAGCAGTCAGTAGGTAAGATTACTTTTCAACTGCTACCTGTCAGCACTCACCGACTGAACAAGTTAGCCATGAGGAGAGAAGGGAACCATTTTTAGAAATTTGGAAAGAGAGAGCTCATGAGGAGTTATTGCCACATTTTTTTTAATAAAGGAACAACATGCCAATCTCAGACACATCTCGTCTGCAATATTTTGCCTCTAATTATTCGTGGGAACAATTTTTGCAACTTATGTGATTTATAAAAACTTGAAAAACAGATCACAAAAATAATTTATTTACAGCATAGAGGTCCAAACTGTCCAACCACTTAAAGACAACTGTGAGGAAACAAGAAAACTACTCACATGTCCTTCACCACAGGCATCCCTCAGATGAGATCGCAGCACAAGTTCTTTTGCTACCTGAGCATACTGAGGTCCTGGGTACCTCCAACAACCAAAAGTATAGCGACAATCTCGCCCCTATACAGACTTAATAGTTCTAAGTTCTCATCCCTCCTCATCTGGGCACATGGGGCAGTTGAATTTAGATGAAAATATTTTAGAGGCTTCTCCCTTTTCAAGTAATGTGACACTCGTCACCCAGCCAATGTATACATATCCTACTTTTCATACGCAGCCTTGGGCCAAAGGTTTGTACAACAATGGCAATGGCTCGATTCCCTTATCATGAGTAAAAACTATGGATTGGATGCATATAAGGAAGCAGCAAGCAGGGGAATCACTGCTGCGACCCAGAACGAGGAATTAGTCCTGACAATAGCCCACTGCCTAGAAACAAGTAGGCGAATGACAGCTAAAAATGGCAGCCTACCACCAAATGACTAGACGTTTTAAATGCCGTGTGCTATTCACAGGCGTGCAGAGTGGTAAAAACATTTGAACATAGGAAGTCTGAAGTTCCCACACATACATTGAGTGCATTCCATTAATGCTGCAGCTATTTATGCAAGGCTGGATATTTAATACATATATCTAAGCGTGATCACCTGCTGCTTTAATGCGTCTTGAATGTATTCTTTGAGCAGCAGCATCAAGGCATTTTATCGCATTGCGGTAGCCCAGATTGGAATATGAGTGTTGAATTTAAAAATACCATAAAGAGCAACAATTCTTTTAACAAGCACTTTAAAGATGATAAAATAACCCTTATATTTAGGCTGATAAGCCGAAGTACCCTCACACACAATTATACATGCAGTTAATTGTTCACTTACAATGTATATGATGACATCTCAAACCACAGCCAATCCACGATACGCTTTCGTAGAGCATAAGGGACGTCGCCCTGCTTGCAAAGAGACAGCTGAACTCTAATGTCAATTGGTGTCCTTGGAAAAGTGAATGGCACCATTGCTTTTTGCTGATAATGGTTTCCTGATGATGCAGCCATTATCTGTGGTTCATCATTGCATTCAGACACTGCAATGAACGAGGCAACCCTAGACAGAAAGCCACATGAAGGGAAAAAGAAAAAATCAGAAATGGAAAATGCAAACAGAATAAAGGTTACAGACAGGACCATGATGGCTATTGATGGCTATAGACATATATAACTTGATCACAGTTGCCTTCTTGTTACTGGATATGTTTGTGAGCAAGGCACTCTGGCTAGACACAATCGATGAGTACTGTCATCAGCACACTTAACACGAACGTTCGATTGCGTGTCCTTCACTGGTATCACAGCCCCTGAGCGCTGGGCGCTGAGTCCAAGACCATGCTGCATGGTGTGTTTCTGGAAGTTGGAGACAGCTCGTGCCCTGCTTCCACTTTAATATTGTTTCAGCCGCAGTGGCCAGCGCCCAGCGGCGCTAATGTCAGTGGAGGGCACGCGCTCCAGCCTTCGTGTTAAGCGTGCTGACGATTGTACACTTGGGCTGGTCACTGCAGGTGCATACAGGGTGGTCCACCTCAGACTGCAAAAAATTTTAAAAATTGCCTTTTTGAGTTAGAAGAGCGCTTTTTTCGGCACAGCATTGTCAGCGGTGGAGTATATTGGAATATCGCTAAGACATGCCGACTAGCAGGCTGGTTAACTAATATTGAATAGTTATCTTTTAACGATTACAGTTAGGGTCCTTAATTATTGACAGGCATGTAGCCCACCGTAAGTAATATCCATATCAGTTTTAGAATTTCGAAACTACAGTTACCCTTGACGCTGTTGCCCATCAAATTTTGGCTACATCACGTCAAAATCCATGCACTTTTGAGAAGCTTGCACACAAAGCAACCTCTGCAGTGCAAAAACTCGTCGAAATATCCAAAATTTGTTGGGCCACAACGGTGAGGTTAGCCGCAGCTTCGAAATTCTAAAAACTGATATGGACATTACTTACAGTAGACTACACGCCTGTCAATAAATAAGGAGCCTAACAGCAATAATTAACAAGTTAACTATTCAATATGGGTGAGCCAGCCAGGTAGTTAGCATATCCTAGCTGTATTCTGATGTACTACACCGCTGACAATGGTATGCCGTAAAAAAAGCGCGCTTCTAACACAAAAAGCCTATTTTTAAAAATTGTGTACAGTCTCAGGTGAAACACCTTGTATACAAAAGGCTTCAAAGCACAATATATAGGAAACAGCAGATGACTGCAACAAAAAAGTGCTTCTAAATTTTTAACGTAAAACAAAGCAGCTACATTAACAAGCCACTCAACTTGTGTGCGTACAACTTCCAAATATACCAGCTTTTTTCCACAGCACTTTTGAAACATACTAAAATAACTTTTACTATTGTGCCCTCTCAAATGCTTCCACAATGAGGCATCTGCCATGGTAGAGGCATTTTTAACCTTCATGACAACCTCATAGCAGTGGCCACCCGTAGTGACAACAATGCAAAGTAAGACATGAGTGACTGATGCTACACAGCTGTGCTACGCTCACGCAGCCATATACACTCGTGCCTTGTTAATACGACCACCATTAATATGGACAACTTAAACTACGAACAGTTTTTCTGGGAACCAAATTTTCCAATGTATTTCCGCCTTGTTAACATAGAAACTTGCTGTCCAGACAATAGAAGGGGGGAAAATGCACAGAGCCTAATGGGGCCCATGCATTTTTGCCATGTTAATATAGATTGTGATAGAACAAAATCTCTACTGCCCCGATCAGATATTTAATTTTATGCATTTCGACGGCAGGACACCAGAGGAAAGCAGAGAAAAAGTGTAAACGACTAAGCGATGGCCCTTTTCTTTCGTTCTTTCATGCTTTACAATACGAAGTTGCCCCGTTGGTGCACCTTAATTAACCGTATCCTATGAGTGGCTGAGAAGAAAACTCTCTCTGCAGCTTGTGCCTTGCAGAAAGCCACATTCAGCCGCTTTCAGCTGAACAAGTGACAATATGCTGTTAAACTGATCATTGGCTGGAAGGAAGTGTTGGAGAAGTCTGCACTGAATTCCAGAGCCACACGCTGCACAAACGCAACAGCAACATATCAGTCCTCACAATAACCAAATTAACCATATTATGCATTCGCAAGCATAAATAATTCATGTAAGATTAAAAAGTGACAGCAATAACTAACCCACATGCACACAGCACATAAGGTAGCAGCTGAGCTGCATTATTCGTGCCAAACCACACAGTGATAGGTCATGCACCTGTGGAGCTGTGACTGAGCTTATCATTTTGCTTGTCACAACTACATTCACCTCAGGATAGACATTTAATTGTAGTAGCTCTTTTGCACAAAGAAAGAGTGCAGGTGACAAATATGACTTTCTTAGGCTGCTTACATAGGTTTATCTGAAATGGTACATATGCCCCACTTCAGGTGATACCCATGGCACGCTACATTTCTGCCGCCCTGCTACCTGGCAAGTTCTGTCCCAGTGTGAACTTGTCCAGCACATTTAGTTGCTCTGCCCTTTAATATAAGTAGGCAAATTCTGACGAAGTAATCGAAACAGGAAAAATCACAAAAAGAAAGCGGCTCCTAAACGACTTGTTATTTGCCTCATCAGGTTGTACAGTATATGCAGGCAAATAAAGTGGCGCTTATCTCAACAAAACTTTTCTGCTGATAACACCAGTGGTAGTAGCACAATCTTTGAGAACGCTTGCGGAAGGAGAACGCACTTGCGACACTTACGAGCTTCCTGCGGCTTCGCCTGAAGGGGTGCCTTCAGCCACCAAACAAATATCAACTACCCTGATTTTGCAGCCGTCTTCTAATACTGTGTTCTCGTCGACGTCGACATGCGTGTCGAACGCCTTGCTGTACACCTGAAAGTGGAAAGAATAAAACTAATGCCCTGGCCATACCACTACTTCCACGGGTGTGACAGTAAAGGCCGGTGTATGTGCGCGATGATAAAAAAAATCAGCAGCTGTCACAAAATTAATGCACAAGAATTCATGCGCAAGGAACTGTGGTTAAAGCACTTCCAGAACAAATCTGTTTGCACTTATTTATGACAACGAGAACTGCTCAGAGCTGCGCTTTCAAAAATTCAGGCGCTTTACACACAAACGTAGCTTCCGCGTATGCATGTCTTGTAGCACCAACGCTTCAGAATTGAAGCGGCCGGTGAATATGCTCAGGAAAAAGCAAATAGAGAGCATTTGGATTTATAAGAAAAGCTACCTTGCACAATTAGCAATTTCGCGACAGTTCCTTCGAAACAGTGACGCGTACTGGTTGCGGTATACCGAAGCAATATACCTAGCAATTAAATGTGCGCTTTGTTAACGCGCGGGATTCTGTGGCGGCAATGCTATAGCTCCAATTACGAAAACCTAACGCTGCAAAAATTGAGTTTTCAAAATACGTGCGAATGCAGAATACACTTTCGCGCGCATTTAGAACTTTCAGTTGTGAAACAAAGTCAACGAACCGTACCTGAATGATCGCATTGTCACCCACGGACTGCAACGACGAGTGCGCCTTAAAAGCCACTTGCAGGTCACTTCTTTTGGTGCCGCACACGGAAATCAAAAAGTTCGAAGGTCCGCGGCTAACGAGGCATTGGATAGCCATGGCCGAGCCAGCGCTGCCAGGTAACGGCAATAGTAACGGTGCAGCGGAGAGAGCGGGGAAAAACGCGCGCGAAACCAGCGCGGCATCAAAGTTGAGTAAGCAGAGCCGCAGTTACGCCGGCAAAATGGGAAATTGTTATTTTGAAAAAATGTTATGATGCAATTCAAATTACTAGACTTCTGTTCAAACTATTGAATAAACAGTTAGTAAAATTAAAACGGTTATGGTTATTGAAACTTCAGATATAAAGTTTGAAAGAGCGGTAGGCAGTTTCGTATGTTTTACAGTTACCAGCGTGACGGACGCCGAAGATAGATAGATAGAGGGAGAAGATAGACAGATAGATAGAGGGAGAAAAGCTTTTTCTTTTATTATTCGTGCTGTTTGCCATTAGACATAAGGAAAAGGGAAAGAAAGTTATATAAAAAAAAAGCTTTCACACGCGCCCATGGCCATTTGGCCAAGGCCAGATACAAGCGAAAGAGAGAAATTGTTTCTCCTTCTAGACGCGTTCAAAATGGCGGCTCCGCCGCAGGTGCTGCTGTATCGAGGTCAGAAATGTGCGTTTTTCGACACAAAGTACATGCTTCTTTTAGCGCATATTCGTGACGCGCATAGCTGGGAGCCGAACTTCCGCGTAACGTGCGGTATTGAGGGGTGCCCAAAAACGTACGTCATTGTTGATTCCCTGAAAAAGCATGTCTACCGATGTCACCGGAGCGTTGTTGGCATCGACGCGCTGCCGCAAGACTCTGGCAATGCCTACAGTAGCCGCACGGATATCGGCACTGAAGACCAGGTGGGAGCAGAGCCTTCTCAACAGTCTCCGCCTTCAGCAGACACCAGTAACGTCACTGCTGATGAAGTCTATGTCGACGCGTCGCTCGAAAGCAACCGTCGTGCAAGCGGAGATGCTGCTTTCGCGCAGTTCCTTGCTCGAATGCCAAAGACACTGTGCTTATATTTCTTTAAACTCACGGAAGAGCACAAAATCCCGTACTCGGCAGCAGAGAATGTTTTCGCCGACTTCAGGTACCTATTGAAAGAAACGCTGCACGGTTTCTCTATTGCAGTTCAAAACTACTTGCCACCAAGTTTCAGTTTGAATGAAGAGATTACTAAGCTCCTCAGCTGTAACTTTGTCGACGAGATGTTTTCGTGCTGTCGATCCAGTTACACCCGAGAACTGTTTGCCAAGCAGAATATGCCATACACAGCACCACAACAGCACAAGTTCACCCCACAAAGTGTGCCAACGTTTCAGTATGTGCCAATAACAAGAGTGCTGAAGAATGTCCTTGAAGTGCCGGATATTGCCAACATAGTTTTCTACCCTTCACCTTCGCAGTCAACTGCATCACATTACCAGGAAGGCACTGAAATCCTGAATGATTTCAGAGATGGAACAATCTATAAAAACAACTTGAAGGACGTGCTAACCACTTCAGAAGCGGATACTATTTTTTTGTCTATGTATGCTGAAGGAGTTGAAATTTGTAATCCTTTAGGGTCCAAGAGAGGCCTACATAAGCTTTTTCTTGTCTACTTTACTATTCTGAACATTCCTGCTGCGTATCGCTCACAACTCAAAGCCATTCACCTTGTGCTTGTAGCTCGGTTCAAAGATGTTAACAGGCATGGCCACAACAAGGTTTTCTCACCTTTAATAAATGATCTGCAGCAGCTAGAAAGTGAAGGCCTCACACTGCAAACAGAAAGTGGTGTCATTCAAGCAAAAGTTGTGGTGCTTGCTTTTTGTGGAGACAACCTCTCGATGCATAGTATAGGTGGATTTAGTGGTTCGTTTTCAAGGGGGAGGATCTGCCGTTTCTGCATGGCACATTCTGAAGACATACAATGCATAACCAACGAGTCAGCATGCAATTTGCGTACAGATGACATTCACGCAGAAAATCTTGCATCCATTGCCGTGAATGAAGACCTGAAGCGTGTGTATGGTGTTAGTGGGCCTTCACCACTCTTCTCCTTGAAGTACTTCTCAGTGTGCAATTAGCTGCCACCTGATCTAATGCATGACATCTTTGAAGGGACTGCATCTCATGTTCTTCGCAGTGTTGTCAGTGGCCTTATAAATGATCCTGTGCTGTCTATGGATGACCTAGACAAGGTTAGTACATTTTCTTACGGGTGCAATGACAGGAAGAACCGACGAGAACCTGTAACGCAGTCTTTTTTGTCTCCGAAAGGAAGCTTGAAAGGTACAGCAGCCCAGAAATGGTGCCTTCTAAGGCTTTTGCCCTTCATTTTTTCATCTCAGATACCTGAGCGCAACCAGCACTGGGAAATTTATCTGGAATTTCGAGAAATCAGTGATATGGTGTTGGCTGAAGAGGTGCCAGTCTCATGGCTGCCTTATCTTCAGCAAAAGATCGAACAGTTCATGCAGCATTTGTGGCCACATATCCCAACTCGGGCATAACGCCCAAGATGCATTTCATGGTGCACTACCCAAGAATGATCAGCCAGCTTGGGCCACTCGTACAGTACTGGTGCATGCGTTTTGAAGCCAAGCACCAGTACTTCAAAAAGCTGGCTTCTCGCTGCATGAATTTCAGAAATATTTGCAGGACACTTGCGGCCAGGCATCAGCTCTTTCAATCATATCAATTGAACAGCCTGAGCATTGGCAGCAACATGGCATCTACTGGTGCGAAAAAAGTGCAGCACAATGATCTCCCTGCTGTGCTCCAAGACATGGTCGGGGAAGAGCAAATCTGGCAAGCAACATCTGCCACGTTGGATAATTCAACGTACAGAAAAGATGATATTCTCATCATGGCAAAAGGAGAGCCCCCTAGGTTTGCCCTTGTGGACTCCATATATATGACTGAGCAAAAAGTTTTCCTTGTAATGGTGCCACTGAGAGTGGTGCAGTTTAGGCAGCACCGCTACTCCTATCAAGTGGCTAGAAAAGAAGAATTATTCATCAGCCATCCTGGACAAGAAGTTTCACCACAGCGACTGGACCTTTATTTTCAAGCTGAAGTGATGCCGCGATGTGAAATCTTCTTTTAATGATGGCACAGGTACAGAACAGATGAAAAGCCTGTAATTGCCACGTGCACAAGTTAACACCACTCAAATAAGAGGCTGTTGTATACTTATTACTAACAATTTTCATATATTGAACTTGATTATCAGTTACTACATTGCAATTTCTTGAAGTGTACATGTCATTTTTCATTGCTGAACTTGCACTCTTGTTTTTTTAAATAAAATGTTTTCATTGAACAAAATAATTAAACATGGTGCTTTTGATGTCGAAGCATTGCAACTTGAAGTAATTTCATGTTGAGTTTTGCACAGCTAGCAATTCAGTGACATTTTTTGTTGATGCTGCACATACTGCTTCAAAAAACATGACAGTAGTACAAAACGCTTTGAGCTATTTATTTTTAACCATCATTGACCTCCTAAGTGCTGCAAAAGGTTTGCTAAAGGTTTCCTGCTAAACTTAAGCACGTGAATCGTTACTGAGATAAAGGCAAAACACTGTTTTGTATTTTTTAACGAGTCAGAAATCATTCAGCACTGTTCTTATTCACAGGGAGACTATATATCAACATAGATAAATTACATAAAAGCTTATGCGGCATAAAAATAATCATATAAATGAGAGGATATGCTCGAAAACATACAAACTATGCCAGCAGACGAGACGGGGAAGAGTCGCTGGGACGAGCCCAGGCAATGCCACTACAGGCAGCTTTGCAAATATTTCCCTAACTTTGCTTGGGCAATTAAGCAATCAAGCACCCGCACAGTTTGCCAGAACAAATGGAGCTTTTTAGATGCTGATGGAATTTGAGACAAAAATGAAGGTATTAGGCTCTGTCTCTGCACACACATGCACATAAGCGCTCAAGTTAGCATATAAACTAGAAGAAATGCTCGACTTAGCTGCACCAGTGCACCATCATGCATGACATAGAGAAATAGTGGGGATGAACACAACGAGTGCTATACAGGCAGCTTGACGAAGCTTTAATGTATGGGCAAGTCATGTTCACACACATCGCAGCCCTAGTGAGCTTTTTGCATTCTGACAGGGAAGTCAGACACAAAACAGATGAGGGTATTAGGCTCTGTAGTGTTCATAACTGCGTACATGTGCATGTTAGTGCACACATAAGTAAACGTTTCAAAATGTATATAAATGGGCTTACAGCCAATAACATAACATGAAAAGAAATTTAAATACAATACGTTAAGCAGACTGAGTTTGAAGCAATGAGAATAATTAATGAATAAAGATACGAAATAGTCTGTAATTTAAGTATGAACAAGCAGCTATGCTCATCACAATGTATTGCATATCGAGGCTACCTCCTCAATCACCACTTTGAAATATGTTTCTCAGCACTCACACTGTTGTAAGCCTTTGGATTGTGAGTTATACCAGGCAAACTGTGTGCATAGGAACACCTAGATTTTATTCTGTTCTCAGAGCATGATGCTCACATTTTATGTGGGTTAATTGTCTATGGTAATAGAGCCGTTTTCTGAGCGAGATGTAATCAGGCAATCACAAATGCAATGGAAATGATTCTTATTACTTTATTTCAAAACCTGACAAACTCTAATTGAATACATTTGCAGGAGAATATTGTACTAAAAGCAATTTCTCATATGCAAAAAAAGAGTAAATAATTAAGTGGTTAAGTGTCAGACTAGCATGATGAGTACTAAATTTGCTGAATCATTAGTTATGTTATTTTGTGAGCAACTACCCGAAGAGGTGTCTAAAAAATATTACTCTGCGTGCCTTATAATGTTACATTTCATGAGATAAGTGAATGAGTTCGATGACGAATACTTTGAATAATTCAGAAAACAACTGCGGCGCAATTTATGATGTTCGACGCTAAGAGAAAAAAAAATGTCATAAATACTTGGGATTCGCGTGGTTGATGGGCTTTTGAAAATATTTACCTCGTCCTGCCGCTAATACATGATGTCGCAGCTTTTAGAAAGCTGCCGCTATAGGTATGTATACAGACGATTAACCCACAGTATAAAAAACCAGTCGCAAGATAAAGCTTCATATATATCCACTTAGCGCCCGTCATATCTAACCATATCCAACTCACGCGACACGGAAATGTGCATGTTTTCGACGCATTAATTCGTGCCCGTTCGTGCGCATCGCTTAAGTAAAACTGATGTCGTTGGTGCATGCCCTCATCAAGCATCGGGCATGAGCTTGCTTTACATAGCGTTTGTATTTAGTTCCCTGACTTTTGCCGACGTTCGGGGTGGACTCAGTGACCAAAGAAAGCCTATATTTGTTTCCCAAAGCCTTTGCATCTAATGAGAGATCCTATAGAAAGCCAGTCAGATGTGTCCGTATATGTGTAGCTTCCGCGAAAATACAGTTAAACGCAAATTTGAAGGAATGCATGGCGAGCGCTCACAGCAAGATGAACAAGTGCCTCGCTGTAAATTCTTCTTTGCGGCATAAGCAAAATAATACCAGTTGCTTGCTACGGTTCGGGAGGAGGGATAACCGCAAACTTGACAGGACTGCAGATCGAGAAGAGGACAGGACGAGCGGTAATCTCGATCTTCAGTCCTGTCAAGTTTGCGGTTATCCCTCCTCCCCAACATGTCTGACCAACTGGCCCAAAGCTTCCCCTTGTTGAACCTTGCTACGGTGTGCGATGCTATCTATTGTGCCGCCCGCAGAACCGCATGAACGTTATCATTTGTTTAGTTCCTTTGGCGGAGGAGTAAAACAAGCCCCGAACTCTCTCAGGGCATGCAGGAGTGGAAAAGCCATTTTACTCGTTTTTGAAGAGGAGTGAAAAGACGCTTTCACTCTCGTATTTAGAGGGAGTAGATTGAGGCCTGCAGGAGTAGCGAGGCCCTTTTACTCTTACTGCAGGAGTAGCAGTTCTTAGAGTGTGGTCTATAATGCCAATGCTTTCCAGATCCCAGAAGCCTTTTACAAGTCTTTCAGTGCTTTCAAGGACTGTGCTTACCCTCAAGACACAAAGGTTGGCTGAATTGTCAACTGAGGTATGCACTGATATCGGGCCCTGAAACATCCAACCGACGACCGACCCCAGGGCAACCAAGTCAGCGTTTTGCTGGGAACGTTGAATTTCGCCCGTCATAAATTTCCACAGGTGTTCAGCGCCAAAGAGAAGTCCAATTCCGGGTACCGCTGGCATGCCTGGCAACAAAAGCTTGTCCGCTATGGGCCGTTCTGTCTCTTATATTGCTCTGACAAAGTCTTTTCGACAGGCACCTGGACTATGTCGTTGCAGATGAAAGGAACCTCAATGGCCTCTATAATGTATTCCTTGTCATCGTACTGGCTGCGAAGACGCACTTCGACAAGACGCCGTTTTTCTGTTGCTGATGTGGCTGTCCCGAACGTACTCAGCTGGAGAGAGGTCTTTCCGCTTTCTTTGAGGCCTAGAAATTTGGAGATGTCCTCAAGGATAAAAGTGCAATTACTGCCCCCATCCACGATGCCCCGAATGTAACCGCGCCGACCTTCTCCAATTGCCCAAATCCGGCAGGTTTGTGGAAGAATTTCATTGTTGAGGGAATTACGGCTGCTTGCATGCAAGCTGCTAATATCCAATCTTGGAGTCTCCTCTAGTTTCTTCGGTTTCCAGTTTGGGTCACATACTGATAGCACATGTCTACCGCTACACTTTCCACATTTCAGTCGGCAGCGGCAATCTTTCGAGCGATGTCCTCTCAAGGTACATCGGAAGCAGCGGTTGTCATTTTTCAGTCTTCGTAATCTTTCTTCCCGATTTATTTCACTGTCGCAATCCGCTGCGTTGTGAGGTGAGCCGCAGAAAAAGGACTGTTCCCTTACTTGCGAAGTTGCGTGCAGTACAGCAGACGTCGGAGGGAGAGACAACTGTTTCCTTTCGCTTTCCTGCCTGCCTCGCTTGTCCACTTTAATACTGCCAATTTCGCTCTTTTCTCGGCTTTCAACTTCGACTATCAAAAATTTTAGAAGTTGTTCCATCTCACCGTCTGTAGGGCCCGTGGCAGATGTAGCCTCACCGTTCTTAGCGTCGCTAGGCGAATGTGACAAGTCCGGAGTATTGGCCAGCCGTTCATAATAGTCAACGACGATGCTGGCAGGTAGGGCTTTCAGGAGAATGTCTGTCATCATGGAAGACTAGCTTGTCAAGCTCACCTTAAGTCCATTCAATCCGCGCACATGGCACTGAACGTGATCCAGGAGCTTCCGCAGGCCTCGCACGTCGTCCGATGATGTCACGGACGGTAGGGATCTCAGCTGGGCGAGGTGCTCCTGTATAATCTGTCGGGTGTCGCCAAAGCGCTTGGACAGAATGGTCACTGCATCGTCGTAGCATTCTCCTGTCGCCTGTAATCCGGCTATCGATGATGCCGCCGCTCCGCTCAGAAGGCCCCTCAAGTAGTGAAACTTTTCCCCTTTGGTGATGTCTCTACTCTTGTCAACGGCTTCTCTGAACTGCTCCCAAAAGCCACGCCACTGTCGAAGCTCACTGTTGAATGTCTGCAGCTGAAGGGTGGGCAGCTTGACTGCACTGCAGTAAGTAGCTCTGCCGTCTCTGTCGTCAATAGGCGCGGACCTCTCAGCAGTTCGGCTTCTTTCGCTTTGAGCTGTCCAAGCATGCACCTGGCTGCATCCTCGTACCGCATGACAGTTTAAAACTCGGAAGCGAAGTCTTCGTCAGCAACGGCTGCCTCCAATTCGGCGTTCAACTTGAGCAGTTCGTCGTTGTTGGCCGCAAGTCTTTCGATGAGGGAGCACAGCGTTCCGATGTCTGTCGTTCCCAGAGCTGTCTTGGCCTCGTTGATGAGCTTGGTGTTTTGCTTTCGACGCGCAGTTCTCTTTTATTTCGCCCTCTGCATGCTTGCGTCGAATGGGGACCGTAGCGTCACTCACTTTTTCCGTTACCGTCGCAGCCTGGTTCCAGCTTTCCGAAGTTCTCCGAGTCCTGGAGATCGCAGTTCCCGGGTTTCGGCACCATATGTTGCGAAATGTGAGGACTCGAATGTTGTGACGGTGAATACTGATGACAATGAAGACACGGAGATTCTTTAGCAAACAAACAAGGAAAACTGTAATTAACTTTACGGACATATACACAATGGAGTGGTCGGATGGAACACACAACACAAACGTCTTTCTTCCTTGCCGTCGACGAAGCCACTGTCTTGCCGAGACGCCCGGCCGTTCTTTCCTGGCCAGGCATTTTCGCTCCCAAACTCACCTCGCAGGCGCCGCCGATGAAACCCGATCCTGGGCCAGCCATCAGCGCTCAAAAGAGGGAGCGTCCCCGCACTGTCCCGGTCCCCTTTGGCCCCCCGTCGCGCACACGGGCGTGGGGAAACACACACACACACACACACACGCACACAAACGTAAAGCGTGGCCCGCATGGAGCGTTTTTCCGGGCGATTCATCGGCGTCGACGGCACCGGAGCGTTTTTTTGTCGCCGGAGACGACGTTTTTGCCAAATCGTCGGCTTCTGTCGAAACAGAAAAAAACGTCGACGCCGCGCCGACGCCGGGAGAGGGCAGCGACAGAGGGCCAATGAGAGCCGGAGCGGGCGTCACGTGACGTCACGGCGGACGGAGTCACGCCGGCTGAGAGACGCGCTCGCGAGCTCTCTCTGGCACTGTAGCTGTGTCGCTTCTCGTGTATCTGCGTCTGTAACTGCGTCGTGCTTCCCGGATAGACGGGCGTTTGGCGCTCCGAGGGTACCCAGTTCTAGTTCACTATAGTACCGAGGCTTGGGCTTCGGGTTTCTCGGCCGAAACGGCCGAGCAGCGTGTTGTCTTTCGGAGGAGTCGCTTTTAGCTGGCCGTGCCGTCCCTCAGGGTATCAGGGGCACGCGTAAACGGTAGCGCCATCTAGTGACAAGACGCCAAAACACATCAACGCTGTGTTGAAGACATTTTTGTCCGTAATTACTGATAACTACGATGGGGGCATTGCGAGCCTTTTTTCGTTCCAAGAAGAAAAACTGCAAATAGATGAAAATGTAGCAAGTGACTAAAAGCTAGACAACTACTTCACCAGGTGTCGTTCTTGCGAGGTAAACAGACTGTATTTAGTTAGGCCTAAGAGCCTGAAAATCGCCAAATTATCTCAAAAACAAGGGCTAGTTATCGCTTATACCTCTACGCGTGTACAAGCTGTGCGAAGTAAAAGCGAACCGCTACCATTTGAGCGATCTATCACGTCGAAGAACACAGCGGTGACATGTATTTATTCCGAAGTGGGTGAGCAGGGCGCTGCCATCTTGTGAACGTATCCCGTAACGCGCCCGTAGCGCGCGCCGCTCGGCTGCTGACCATGCGGGAGTGAATTCGTCGACGCCGGTGCGGGCGTTGGGCGCGCGACATGATTTCGCGAGCAAAAAACGCTCCATGCGGGCCAGGCTTAAAGGAGGGCACACGGGTGACGAGAAACGCAGGCACTTGTAAATGAAGCCGTTCTTGGATGACGCACCTTCCCCGTTCCCCAAGAAGAAAAAAAAGAAAGACACAACAGGCAGTGCCGCGCGCGATGGCTGCCCTTGTTACTTGACGGTCGTGAAGGAAATTCGTTGGATACACATTTGGCATGCGAAGGATTTTTAACTTTGTGCGCTTACCTTCAGGGACTTAGGGACCACGATAGAGAGGCATGCATTCAGCAAAGTTTGGTCAAGAAATAAAAAGGTGAAGAGGTGAGTATATGCTCCCCGGGACAGCATCGGTCAGAATTAAGGCAACTTAGATTAAGGAATTAAGAATTAAGGAATTAAATTTGTTGTAGGCTGAAAGTAATCCATCATTACACTTTATAACTGTCGTGTCCGGTCGCTGTGTTGAATGCAGCGAAGACGCACACGGTACTTTAAGACTTCGTTTATTTAAAGCCGATGAGGGTGCGACCAGCGTCGACCGAGGCTGGAGCCGAACTGGCCGCCCGAAGAAAGGGGGGAGCGGAGAAGCGTCCACGGCAGGGAGTGGCTTCCCAGAACAGGAGGAGGGTGCGGGGGCGCACCGTGGGGGGGCATCCGGCGACAGCGTGCGACGAGGGGCAAGCGGTCGTTAGGAGGAGGATGCGAGTGGTCGTTAGGAGGAGGATTGAGTGGTCGTTAGGAGGGGAATGCGAGTGGTCGTTAGGAGGGGGCGCACACACACAAAAGCAATAAGGGGACACAACACTTCCTTCCCCCTTAGAAAGTTGCCTGGTATCGTGCAGGGGGTCGGCGCTCACGCGTGGAGGCGCGCTGGCATTGTGCGCTCGGGGGAGAAACACTTGTAGGCTGGCTGTTGTTCGCTGTGTCTCCTAGGTCTGTCCTGGGCGAAGTCTCTTCTTCCGGGAAGAGGTGCCAGGCTATGTGGGAAGATGGTGCACGTGTTCTCTCCGCTGGCGGACAGCTCTCAGACGGCGTCGTAAATCTACGCAGCTGGTTGAGATGTCGGCGTGCTACTGTGCCATGTATGTTGACGAGCCAAGAGCGCAGGCCTATGCGTCTGACAATTGTAGCTTCCTCCCAGCGTGGCTTTTTCAGAAACTGTCGGGCGAGGACGCGCTGCCCCTCATTAAGCGTGCCGCAGCGCGGAATTGCTTTTTCTTCCCGGAACGTCTCTGCCTTTGGCTCGGGGAGGATGGCTGTGAGCTGGGTTCGCATTTCACGCTCGAACATCATTTTCGAGGGGGTCTCGCCTGTTGTGCTCTGAACCGTCGTGTGCTGCTTGAAGAGAAAGCGCGCAAGGCGGCGCTGCAGCGAGCCTGCCTGATCTCTTTCAAGGGCGCGTTTTAGCTCGGCTACGTAGCGCTCGGCTTGTCCGTTTGTCGCTGGGTGGTAGGGGGCCGATGTAACTGATGAGATCCCGTTGTCGCGATAAAACTTGAGGATCTCCGCAGACACAAACGGTGTTCCGTTGTCCGACACTACCTTGCGCGGCAGGCCGAACGTTGCAAATAGTGATCGGAGGTTGTCAATGACTGCTGCCGAAGTCGTCTGTCCCATTTGCCTTATCTCAAGCCACTTTGTGTAGGCATCTACGACCACAAGGAAAGTGCAGCCCTCAATTGGTCCTGCAAAATCAATGTGCAGTGTGTGCCATGGTGTGTCTGACTTTTGCCATTCTGGGACAGGAGCTTTCGGCGGGGCGCTCCGGCTGCTCTGGCAAGGCTTGCATTCTCGCACCACTGTTTCGATGTCGTTGTCAATGCCAGGCCACCACATGTAGCTTCTGGCACACTTTTTCATTGCAACGATGCCCCGATGTCCGGCGTGGATGAGAGACATAGCTTGTGCGCGTAGTTCTCTCGGCATCACAACTCGGGACCCAAATATGATGCAGCCGCGATGGGCGCTCAACTCTGTAGCTCGCCTGCGGTAAGCGTCGAAGTTGTCCCCTTTGAGTTTATGCACGTTGCCTTGTTGAACAGCTGTGTAAACTAGCCGGAGAGCTGCGCACTTCTGCGTAGATGCTGCAACTGTGCCTGCTGTAAGCGGAGGTTCTGGCAGTGCTTCGAACATCAGAACGTCTCCTGGTGGAAATGGTTCGTCAAAAGTTGCGTCTAGTGGCAGACGGCTTAGCGCATCGGCGTTTTGATGTTTACCAACCATGTTCTGGCTCGGCGTCTGGTGTATGCCGCATATCATCACGCCTAGTGGAGAAAACCAGTTTCTCCCTAGAAGGCTTGATCCTGTGCCCTTCACAACAAGCAGAGGTAGCGTATGGGTCTGGCCGTTGTAGTTAACCTGCACGTTGGCAGAGCCCAATAGTGGCAGATTCTGTCCTGACCACGTTCGCAGGTGCGTGTCGTCTTGTTGCAGGGCGGGTGCGTCAGATGGCCATGAAGTTCGGAACGTGTCCTCACTGATCAGAGTACAGGCTGCGCCGGAGTCCACCTCGAACTTAATCAGCTGGTGATGTACGCTTACTTCTGTAAAAATCTTCGGTCGCGTGCCGAGATTCATGGTGTTCAGGTCGTACAACACAGATGGTGTTGCTGATGTTGTTCCATGGAGATCAGATAGCGGCGTATTCTCTGAGGCGTTGACGCTGTGATTAGGCTGGGAAGGTGACTTTATCTTGGCAAGTCTCCGTTTCGTAATGCATGCTCTTTCGATATGCCCTCGCTTGTGGCAAAAATTACACGTGGCTGACTGGAATCGACATCCCTGGGGGTTGTGTTGGTCGTCACACCGCCAGCAGCGTTGTGCCTTTTTGACCGATTTTACAACAACAGAAGGCTTGCGCACCTGGTTGCTTGTCTGGTGTACCGGCTCGGTGTTCCGGCGAATCCCTCTCTGCTGGTGACCGGCGCTCTCCGCTCGAACGGCGATGTCGTAAGCTTTGCTGAATGTGAGGTCCTTCTCAGCGAACAGGCGCTGCTGCAGTGACTCGTCACTCAGTCCGCACACAAATCTGTCGCGTAACATCACGTCCAAGGGAAGCATGGTGGTGTTAGCAGAAGAAGCTGCGTCTCCCTCCTGCCCGGTAGCTGTTGTCGACAGCGTTCCAAAATTGCAGTCGGCAGCGAGCTTCTTGAGCGCGGCTACGTAGGCGCTCACAGTTTCTCCTCCCAGTTGATCTCGTCGTTGGAAGCGAGCCCGGCTGTAGACCTCGGATGGCCTTGGGTCGTAGTGCTTTTGCAGCGCTTTTACGATGTCGTCGTAAGACACTGCCGCTGGTGTGCTTGGCTGAATAAGGGCGCAGACAGTATCGTAGGTCTGCTCCCCGCACAGCGTCAGCAGGTTGGCCCTCTTCAAGGCTGGGTCTGTGATGTTGTTAGCTTCAAAGTAGAACTGAAGGCGTCCAACCCACGATGACCACGATGAGCCGTTGAATTCTGGTATCTGATTGGGAAACCCTCGCGTAGCCATGGCTTGTCAATAGCGTTGCGTAGCGCGGGTCGAATCCACTTTCTCGTCGCCACTGTCGTGTCCGGTCGCTGTGTTGAATGCAGCGAAGACGCACACGGTACTTTAAGACTTCGTTTATTTAAAGCCGATGAGGGTGCGACCAGCGTCGACCGAGGCTGGAGCCGAACTGGCCGCCCGAAGAAAGGGGGGAGCGGAGAAGCGTCCACGGCAGGGAGTGGCTTCCCAGAACAGGAGGAGGGTGCGGGGGCGCACCGTGGGGGGGCATCCGGCGACAGCGTGCGACGAGGGGCAAGCGGTCGTTAGGAGGAGGATGCGAGTGGTCGTTAGGAGGAGGATTGAGTGGTCGTTAGGAGGGGAATGCGAGTGGTCGTTAGGAGGGGGCGCACACACACAAAAGCAATAAGGGGACGCAACAATAACTTCTTGTGGCTTTTTGCTATTGTTCGATTTGTTGCTTTCAATTCAGCGAGCGCCATATTGTTAAATCTACATAATGATAGAACAAATGATCAACAATATACGAAGGTATCGCATTTATTCGCATTACCTCCGAGGGGGACGCACCACACGAAGTGTTTGTGGAAAGCGTTACACTATATACAAATCTATTTACATATATATATTGAGGGCGTCATTGACAATCATTTCTATCAAAGTTGTTGTCCTACGCCAGTTTCCACATGTCTTTAGCGAATAGTTAACACTGCAGTCTCCGCCTCAATGGTGCACTTTGACGGTGCGCAGACGCCTGTTATTGGGAGCCTCTTGAAGTAACTGTGGGACACAACTCGCACAAATGCTTGATGTTTCGCACAGTCTAAATCCTTACAGTGTTGACATTTTCTTCTTTTATTTTGCTGTTTTCTCATGATGCCGTGTTTCCCCAATGCAATGTTGCCTCATAAGCTTTGCGACGTAGTAGTAGTGCAGAATCTTCCCGATAGCCTCATTTTTATGTTCATGGCAAGGGAACGTTACGTGAAAGGTGTCCGGAACATAGTCGAATGTGCACGAGAACACATCGCAGTAGTCCATACTCTTAAAAAGTCTCCTGTGCAGCGAAGCAGGTTAAACAGTTTGGTGTTCGAGTGCAGTAGTCCACCCCTTATTTTGCAAAGTGTCAAAGAGGCTTCTTTCATCGTTGGCACTGCAACAGAAAGAGATGCTCTATATTTACAGCGGGGAAATATAATATATATAATATAAAACTGTCATATAATATAAAACTGCGTTCACGACTTCCGCATCGTTGTGGTCGCTGCGTAGCACCTCATCGCACTCCCATTCTTTATTTTCAATCATGCCGTCCAACTTCTCTTTTAGCGTATCAAGCAACGATCGTTCCCAATTCCTCTTAAAAATGTCTCGGAAAGCAGAAAAATACAGCACCGGTCCTTCTCCGGCTTCGCAGTTGTAGAAACTTGGGCGGTTTCAGCAAGCTATAGAAGCTTAGCATCCGGTACAACTGCAAAAATGTAGGCATATCAAGATGGTCGTTTCTCACCTGGAGCTTGACGAGTTATTCAGAAGATTCGTTCAAGTTGATCTTGATTGAACTTCGCAGTGAGCACGTATCTGAACCTGCATTGACTGAGCAAATATTATGTGAGGGCTAATGTTGACAACATGGTAATTCGAAAACCTTCAGCAGTTGACTGAGTGAGGAACATATCTTTTGTTATCACTCCACTTCGGAGGTCACTTCCCACGCGTTCAGCCATTGCAACCAGCCCGTAATCAGAGAGAGGTCGCGACTTCCATTGCACACTCCTTCACTTGGATGCCGCCTATTCATTGCATCGAATTAGTTGTTCATTCCCTCTGTGAAGGCGATGGTCCCAGCAGCTTTAACAGCAATTAGCACTTTCATTTCGCTGTAATATTTCATCGCCGAGGCCATAGATCGGCTGAAGACTTGCGTTGTAAATTTTAGACGCATCAAATTGATGTGTGGTGGGTATATATGATGGTTTGTTATCTTAGCGCACACCTTGAGACCACCACTAGCATTCTTGCTGTCTTCCTTAAATACGGCCGTGTATTAGGTCCAGTATATCCACTCTTCACTGCCTTCCAATAGTCGCTGCTTCAGCAGCCTGTTTCTGACGCACTTGAAAAGGTGAGGCACGTCAGAAAAGACGTAGACTTTCCTCTGCTTATTTAATGGATGCTCAAAGAAGTGCTTGGGTGCCACAAGTTTTCCGTTTACAAAAAACTGGCTTCACATTTTCCTACTGGTGCTCGCTCCGTCGCATAGAATGCCGTCGACGATGGCGCCAGCCTCTTCCAGCATTACAATGGCTTGGGTAACCAGCTTGGTCAGAACTGTGCCTTTTGTCGCTTCTTTCAAGGGAAACGCGCCCACTGGCTGCGCATAGCTTTCTCCTAACGGACAAAACATGAAAACAAGCTCATGATTCGCCATCGCAGAACTCTTCCAACAATTTTCTCCATTGTCAACGAGGGCAGCTTACGTCAGGGTTGTGGAATTTACACATTTGTTTCTCACCTGTATTTCGTCAAAGAGGAGCATTCCATGTCTATAAAATTCTGACTGTCACGGCTCCGAAAGGAGCGCGAGGCACCTTCCCGAACCGAGGCAAAGGGTTGGAGCTTTGACGCCCAGCGGTAGCCGGTTTATGTTCAGCGTAGCGAATGAAGACAGAACCACGAAGTCAGCCTCCGAAAATAAGATATATTCCCTGTATCACTCGGAGGAGAATCAGACGCAAGCATTTACAAACAGTTAAGATAGCACAGCACAGGCTACTACTTGGTACACGTATCTATAAGTAACGGACAGGAAAGCTAGTAATTACCAATACAACAGTCAAATATGAACTATCGGGTTACATGCAGATTGCACACAGATATTTAAAATTAGAGAATAGGAGTGGAGGGAAAGTTCACAGTGAATTAGGAAACGGTCCAGCGAGCGCGGCGGCAGTCCATCACAAAGGCGACGCAGAAGGGGAGCTCTCGATGGTGACGGTCCTTCCGTATTCCTGTGGCGTTCTTCGTAGTCGATACACACAGGACGGGGCACGTAGGCTCCACTCCTTCCACTCTGCATGGCCGCCATGTTGAGGGTGAAAAAAAAAGTAGGACAACCAAAAAAAATGGTCACGTACCCCAACATCTTCGGTCCTGCAAGGGGGCACCTTGCAGGCGAGAAAAGTTACAATGATGAAAAGGAAGCCCAAAGCTTTGGGCCTGTTAGGGGTGAATTTGAGCTCGAAAACCTAACACATATAGGCAACAAGCCGGACTTCCCCGCCCGCGCACTGCGGGGGGTATGCCTAACTGGACGGAAACTAACACGCGAAGACAACGTGCACGTACTCGCGCGCTTGCAACGATCGACCAAGGCACAGACATACAGGATACATTGATATGCGATATCAACCAACTCTAGAAACTTACCGATGTAATTACCCGACATTCAGAACATATAAATGCGTACCACTTTTGTGAGACCATAGGAGAAAAGTTGCAAGAAACCTGTAAATGAAAGGAACATTGAAGCTTTTGAAGTCATGTTCAAAACCAGAACCCATTACCTCTCTTCCTTGAAGGAGACTGCACATGGGAGAAGAATCGGAACAAACTGAAAGACAGGTTTCTTAGGTTTTGTCATCTGCATGCAAAGCCCTCTTTTTCATTTTCTCGTTACTCAAGGACGACTACTGAAGTACATTCCGGCCGCAAAATTTACCAGGACCACTTGGAACTGTTTCTGGCCTTATTCGAGCACTTGGTGGGCATAACGACTACACCACTACTGAACAGTTTCGTGCTGCCTTCAAAGAAGTGATGGTGCAAAGCGAACTGGCTTATGTGTCAACAGGCAATTGTCTCAGCATGGACAGCGTCTCCATATTGTCATGTAACAGTGCCGCAGTTATTTCTGCTGAGCTCTTGAATATATCTGCACCAAATAGGCCTGTGTCCGGGCCTGTGTCAGCAGCTCGATCTCGTCGCATACGGAACTTGTAATCGTATGGAAGGAACTCCTCCCTGAACAAGCGTCGAAAATCAGCCATGTTGCCCGCTGTGTGGTGAACCAACCGGGCGGCTTGATCAACGAGTGCGACGGGGAGACCTCCTCAGAATCTCGCTCTCGCTCAGGTCACTCACTAGCTCGTACCGGCGCAGGGCCAGCAGAAAGTCATTTGCACTTTGCTTGTCGCTGTAGCCACTGTAATTCGGTATCGGCACTCCGATCCAAGGGCCGGGCGACGCGCCAGTGCAGCATCTGTTGGAGAGCGTTTGCGATGCTCTCTCCCTCCGCCGGACACACTGCGCGCTCTTCAGCCACCTGCCTGAGTGCGTGAGACGCATTTCCGGGCGTTGATAGAGCGGGGCCAACTGGCCGGCTTTTGTCTGAGGCGGAGAAAGGGTTGTCTTCACCAATTGGCGGTGGCTTGTAGTGCCGCTCGGGACCTCCCGGAGCAATGTGCGCTGCGTCACCCTCTGCCAACTAGCGGGGAGCGCTTGCCGCATCTGCGAGCGTTGACGCAGTTAGACCACCTGGCCTGAATGCGTGCGCACGAGTCGAAAGGAGCGAGTAGCCGGTGCCAACTGCCAATGGCTCGACGAGCAGTCCAGGATTTCCTGGGTGGAAACTAGGTTGGCGAACCGCATGTACGGACGCGCCTCAGACGTAGCGGAGCGTTTGGAAGCCATTGCCACCTGGCTTGGGCTTTCCTTGCTGGGGGGAGCTCCCGGCACGTAACCAGTTGCGCGATCCGCAACTGCAGGAGCGCTTGGGGACACGTTCAGCAGAATGGAACTCCTGTAGCCACAGCCATCTGGCTGCTCCAGCTCGGAGTGTTCACCAGGAACTCCTGGCGCAATATTTCGGACGCCAGCCGCGCCTGCGGCTTCACGCATAGCCCCCGACGGACCTTGCGCTACCGCTTTCGCGGTAGGTTCAGATGTGGCCGAGGAAACGATGCTCGACATCTTCCGAGCTTCGGGGCACACATCAGCCAACATCATTAGGTCCGGAAGCCCGTAGCGCGGGCTGGTCATGTTGTTCTTCGTGAACTAACACCCTACCTGGAACTCCAGAGGGGCCCCACGTTGGTGTGCCAAAATATGGGGTTTCTAGCTCGGTTTGGACCCTGCACTCGGGACCAACGCCACTCCGCTAGCTCGACCACACCTGTGGCCGCGAAGAACACCACCGAGGAATAGCCCGCAGGCAAAACCATTTATTGAGATTTCCCAGTTCTCACGGCCTCCCTCGGTCGCGCGCAAGCAGCAACGGCAGGCAACAGGCACAGGAAACAGGCACAGGAGAACTATTCGGGTCACCTGTGCCGCCGCTGGTGTCGCGTCCGCTGTCTCCGACGTGTCGCTCTCAACTCCCTTCTCTGTGTCCCGTGCGCGCGCCCCGCCGAAACCGAGATGGCGGGAAAGGGGGGGCTGCCCACGTGATGATGCGTAGACGCGGGCGCCTCCGCTCCACTCCCTCCGCTGCCGCGCCGAGGTCGGGCCGGCAGGGGAAGAGCCGCGGTAGGCCACGAGAGAGAGAAGGGTGCATCCGGCGGGTGAGGGGCAACATGGATGCCCACCAGTCTTATTAGAAAAAGTTGTTTCATAAAAGGTGTTGAACACACATTACACTAGTCATTAGAACAACTGCTTATGTAAATTTTCTGTGGATGATTTGTGGATGCAAACTAAAGCAATAAATCTGTGAACTTTGTGCTCGAAATACGTGTCACGTAAATGCCCTTTTCGAGAAAGTAATTTAAGATAATCGGCAATGTGTCTCGCAGCATTTGGTCTCCATAATTAGTGCGGCTACGTTGCACTGCCCAGTACCCACAATGTATAGCTGTATAATAGTGCTTGTTGGTTCGCAACTTTGCCAGAGTAATTAGCAGGTTTTTGTTTTGTTTCTTTTCATCTCTTAACTTTTTACAAAGGTGATAGTTATACATATTCTCCATGTTAATTAGATTCAATCTCTTGAGTAAGATATCTGCTGAGCAGTCTGGGGATAAATTCGTAATAATCCTGATTACTTTATTCTGCACTGCTGCCAGTTTCCTAACGTTGGTTGATGTTGTGTTGCCCCTTACTAAAAAACAGAAGTAAAAAAGCAATACTCCCCAGAAATGAGAACTTCTGCCGTAACTGTAAATTTTTATTCCCCACGGGCCTATCAGTACATCAGGAAAGTGTTTGATACGTGCCTCCCGCATCCCAGAGCTCTGTGAAAATGGTATCAGACTGTTAATGGCCAGGCGGGACTCTCAACAGAAGCTTTCAGTGTGCTAAAAATGAAGTGTGCAGAACGAGACAGTAAGCAAAGGGCATCAAAAAGTTTGCAGCCTCACGGTGAAAGGGCGATTTGGCAAAACATCCAGTAGAAGAAACGCAACTTTGAAGGATTTGTTCACTTCGGCAGTGGAACTGACAGTGATTCCTTGCCGCAAGCAAAGGCTGCATTTGTTGTAATGCCTGTTGCCCCTAGGGTACTTCATAGTTTGCCTAATTGGAACACAGAGAAGAGGAGGAATAAAAAGAACAGGAAACAGTAGCAGCATTTTTAGAACCCTGCCATATGCTAAAGCTTGTCACGAATGCACTGGCACACAAGAACGTTTAGTGATCAGCAAGGAAGGACGGTGTCCTGGGAGCACATTGAGCGGCTGCATACTGTGCAGCAGAAAGAAGGCCTACATTTGGCTAACAAGTTGCGCAGAGCTCATACTGAGGGGCAGCGGCAGCCCGTGAAAGTTACTTTCTGCACAAGTTATGGGCACTTCTGTTGCGACAGCACTAGCCTAGTGCAGGGAACTTCACCTAGAAGGTTCTTTTGGCGCACAGGCAAAAAATAATTTTTTGGCGAAAATAATGACACATTTGATGCCCTAAATTCTAGAAGCCCATATCAGAAAAGTTGCAAGAAACCTATGAATGAAAGGAACATTGAAGCTTTTGAAGTCATGTTCAAAACCACAACCCATTACCTCTCTTCCTTGAAGGAGACTGCTAATGGGAGAAGGATCGAAACAAACTGAAAGACAGGTTTGTTAGGTTTTATCATCTGCATGCAGAGCCTTATTACTCTTTTTCATTTTCTCGTTACTCAAAAACGACTACTGAAGTACATTCCGGCCACAAAATTTACCAGGACCACTTGGAACTGTTTCTGGCCTGATTCGAGTACTTGGTGGGCATAACGCCTACACCACTACTGAACAGTTTCGGGCTGCCTTCAAATAAGTGATTGTGCAAAGCGAACTGGCTCATGTGTCAACAGGCAATTGTCTCAGTATAGACAGCGTCTCCATATTGTCATGCAACAGTGCAGCAGTTATTTCTACTGAGCTCTTGGATATATATGCACCGAAGAGGCAAGCTCTAGACGGTGATGCTGTTTAGCAGTCTCAGATAGCAGCTGCCGACCATGATTACATCATAGCTAGAGGCTGCATCGGTGAAAGTAGAGGCCTAATTGTGACTTGGCCGCCTCTGTAGCTCATAAATCAGCACTGCACAAGTGCGGCACTCACAAACGAGGAAACGTTTTCTCACTAATTAAGAGGAAAAGCAGAGGAGGACTGAAATACGCATTGGAAAATGTGTTAGAGATCAGTTAAAAATTGGAGGCGCTGATCATCAGGACGGCAGTAAAGTTTCAGGTTCTTTTGACTTCTTTCCGTCCTTTGCCCTGCACCAGGGGTGCCCCGTCCGAGACGGCTTTTGTTGACTTGAAGGCTGAATGAAGTTCGAGCGGACAATACTTGGCAACAACTGAGACCTTGCAGGGGATATAAACTGAAGCTTTATGTACAAGTATTTACATATATATAAAAGTTGAGCAGTGAGCACAACCGCATGGAACTAGCAAACATTTAGGGGAGGCCCCTACTCGGCATAGCCGAAGATGCGTTACATCTCTCTACGTAGCCCAGAACCCTTTTCCCGGGCTCCGGGAACCTGTTTTAAAGACACATGGGCCCAGCCCACATTCATCGGCATCCAATCGTGTCAAATTCTTAATACGATTGGTAATTAGCCGTGTGGCCCGACCTCCAGTTTCCATAAGGCACATAATCCCCCCTCAAATGTACATAGTGCAAAAAGGACATCATTTTCCCTTAAAACATCGTACATTCCGAGAATGGACACGCATACGGATTAGCTGCCTGGGTTACGTGCCACGCCTCACACTTCCACTGTATTAGACAAACTCTCTCCCCAATGGAAAGAAAGGCAAAATACTTAAACACAACATAGCAAAACACTTCCAGTGTATTGGACCAACTCTCTCCCCTATGGAAGAAAAAGCAAAACACGTAAAAACAGCATAGCAAGACACTTCCGCGGGCGCTGTTCTCCCCAGAACCCGTGGCCTTGACGGTTCTCGGAATTAGGGCAATTATCGGACCCAAACGCGAGCCAAGACTGTCGCGCACAACAGGGAACACCGAGCCGCGTCCTGCGAGTCCGATTACCCTGGACTGCCGACCCAGCAGCCGTCCCCCGCCATCCGGGCGGCGCCATAACTCAACTGGCCGTCAATGTCCTTAATTAAGCAGGTGGCTGCGCCCGCTCTGTCCGGTGGCGTCTTCTGCGCAGTCTGAAGGACCTCTGCACGCCGGGACTTGGGCAGTAAAAGCTGCATTACCGGCTGCCCCACTATCCTATCCGTGTGGTAGAGAAGCCCATCGACTACCGTCATACCTCCCTTGCCGGCCTGCGCATCTTTCCATGCCTTCTGTAAAGTCTCATCTGGCCAATTGCTCCTCCCTGAACACCCCTGCCATGCTTATCGCATTCCCTGGCGTTACTGTGGGTCCAGCAACTTCACTTTCCTCAGAGCCCACTCCCTCATCGCGTAGAGAAGTCTGGGCGATTAGCTTACCGCCTGTCTCTCCCGCGGCTTGCTCTGTATCACCTGGCTGTATGAAGTCTGCGGTTCCCCTTTCATCTGAAGCTATAATCCCTTGGGATTTTCCTTCCAGCTGGAGGGACTCCCATGCCTACTCCGACAGCAGGCAATCGGTTTGCGTGACCAACTTTTCAGTGAGGGCGCAGAGCACAGGTACGGCTTCCATTAGGTCAGCGAAAACTCCAGTGTTCTTGTGCATAGTCATTGGCAATACCGCCAGCTTGACTTCCACTTTTTCTCCGAATGCGGAAATCAAATTTATTTTCCCCTGGGGCTTCGTCAGCCCGGTTGGTACGACACTTTCCCTCACAACCGTAATTTCGGCGCCTGTGTCAAGGATAGCGTTTATTTCCTTACCCTTGCAACGGAGTGCCACGGCTGTCAGCTCACTACGCCCGCCTCCTACACACCCCATAGAAACCCGAGGGGACAGGCTATTTGCGTTCTCACTTAGTGCCTTCGGGGTAGTCTGGCTTGAGCTATGCGACAGTTCGATTTCAGATCTCCTGTTGAGCCGCACCTCAAGCAGCTGATGAAGCGCGACTTCGCGTTCGGCACCTGATCCTTTAGCGTCAACGGTTTACCCCCCTTCTTGACTGGCGCGATACCTCGAGCGCTGGGACCCTCGAAATTTTTCTGCTCGGACTTTTTGCCGGCGCTGTTCTTACCCTTCGCCTCCACAAACGTTTGAAGGAGCGCGGCCATCTCGGGCGCCTTCACCAACTTCTTCCCTTCTTGAAGGATTATGTACTTTAGGGCTTCCTCCGACCGGTTGCTCTTTACCTGATCCGCCACATGTAACGCGGTTAGTCCCTCTAGGGTTTTGACTCCTCTCGACTTAAGATACAAGGGGAGGTAACTCTGGATGCGCGTTACAAACGTCCGTCACCCTTCGTTCGCTCTCTTGTGCGAGCCTCGGAAGCGGCGGAGGTATTCTCAAGCGGAAAGCCTCAGCTCTTCCAGCACCGCCCTTTTTAGCGCGGCGTAATCTTCTTCGTCGCAATCTTTGTGCTGAGATGGCGTCAGCCGAGTTGAGAGAAACTGGACTTTTTCCACTATTAGCGGGAAGATGATCTGCCCCTATCGGTCTCTTGGGACGTCGTACGCCTGGAGCGTGTTCTCCGTGAACTCAAACCACACTGGAACCTCGGCGTCCGCCGGAAATTTTGGGAGGGCTCCTGCGAGTAGCTTCGAGAAGCGCCTCAACTTCCCGTGCGCGTCCCATGCCTCTGGCGAGCCCGAGCTCTCTCCGCTGCATAGCCTGCAGTTTTGCAAGCTCAATTAATTGCTCTACGAGCAGTAACTGTCTATCCAACGTCTGGTCCCTCGACACAACCAGCTCCACCGGAACATCTCTCGTTCCGGCGCCCTCATCGTACTCTTCGTCACTCATTTCATGGGGTTTTTGTCTATCGGGATTTAAGTGACCGAAGCTTGTTTCCATGCACGCTGGAAGCCTTACTCGGACAGCGGCGTTCGCACCAATGCGAAGAACGAAGAGTACTCACCCCTTTGAAGCAGAGCACTGCTGTCCCCCGTAGATCGTTGCTGTCCCTCCAGGAGTTGGCCGCCTGCGAACAGCTGTCCCTTGCCGCCTGGTGGCGTCAACTGTTGCCCCTCAACTGGTGCCTTCGTCAGTTGACTTCCGATGACCAGACCTGGCTTCCTCGACGGCTGCCGTTTCTCTCCGCCTGCACCTTGTCCTCCCGAACCGCCTACGTTCGACTGGTTGATGCCTGGACGTCTCCCCTTCCTTGCGTTCTCTTTTTCCTCTGCTTCCTTCTGATTGCAACAGTATCCTGTCGACTGCGCCAGTAAAGCTTCAGGTTCTTTTGACTTCTTTCCTTCCTTGGCTCTGCACCAGGGGCGCCCGGTTGAAGACGGCTTTTGTTGACTTGAAGGCTGAATGAAGTTCTAGCGGACAATACTTGGCAACAACTGAGAACTTGCAGGGGATATAAACTGAAGCTTTATGTACAAGTATTTACATATATATACAAGTTCAGCAGTGAGCACAACATGGAACTGGCTAACATTTAGAAGAGGCCCGTACTCGGCATAGCCGAAGACGCATTGCATCTATCTCCGTAGCCCAGAACCCTTTTCCCGGGCCTTCCTTGCCTTCTCTTTATCCTGTGCTTCTTTCTGATAGCAGCAGTATGCCACCGACTGCGCCAGTAAACTTTCAGCTTCTGTAACTCTACCTTCCCTTGCAGCAGGGGTGCTCCGTGGGAGACGGCTTTTGATGACTTGAAGGGTGAATGAAGTTCTAGCAGACAATGCATGGCAACAACTGAGACCTCGCAGGGGATATATACTGGAGCTTTATGTACAAGTATATATATGTTGTGAAGAAGAAGATGGACCCCTTCTGCTTCAGATAGTGCCAGAAGGAATCTGACACTGAAGCCACCTTCACTGGGGACAGTGGAGGGTACGTTTTTGTAAGCCCTTTCGAAAGGGCATTATTTGACAGAGTGCCTGTCAGGCTCCTCTGTGCCAGTGTTTCGCTGCCCCACAGGGACACCGCCAACTGCTTACAAAAGGTGGAGTCCATGGCAGACCCCAGCAGCCGCTCTCATGTGCAGCTACTTAATTGCCGTGGCCAACATGTACCTCTCCTGCTTCATTTAGGACCCCAACAGTTGGGTCAATCTCTTGTGCTGCCGGCCCAAGAGCTTTTGACCGTCTTGCCACCGGCTGTAGGCTGGAGCCGGCAGCAAAAGGCGCCTCTCATCCAGGGTCGCTTACAGCTGGCTGCGGCAGAGGTGAAGCTGTGCCGGCATGCTGGCTCGGAGTCCCAGGAGCAAGACTAGGGACTGCTGCCTGTAGCGGAGGTGAAGCAGACACAGTCTGTGGAGGACTGCTGCTGCTGCTGGCACACTGGCTAAGGGTCTCAGAAGCACGGTCGGGGACTGCTGCTTCAGGTAGCCTTGGCTGCACACAGTTCGCACTTAGTTGCCCATGGCCGGATTCCAATACGCCAGAATCCTTATCAAAAATTTTGGCACAGAGGGCCTTCTGTAGCTCCTTGTTGAGGCTCTCGAGCTCTTTAACTCGTGCCTCCAACTCTGCAACCTTGGACTGAAGGTTCATTTTCCTTGTGCCCTCAGTACCTTCGTTGTCGTTTGTGTCCTCCATCAGTTCATCTTCAGCCCTTCTTTTTGCCAGGGCCCTAGCCCTGGACTGAAGGTTCATCTTGGTCTTTTTCCGCGGCGGGCCTTCCTTGGAGGAACACTTGCGCCAGGCCATGCGCTTGTTCTGGCTCCACGTCCTCATTCCTTCTGCAGAGTCTGTCATGTGTACAATGGTGGCCTTGTAAAACCCGCCCCGGGTGGTGCTGTCGCCTTCCCAAAAAAGCTCATACGGCTTCTCTCTTTCGAAGTCGTCTATGTCATTGGGAGAGAAATTCCTAACATCGGCGTCCGATACGACGTACCGCTTATTCTCCCCTTCGTACTGTACAAGCACGAACATCGTGTTGCTTCAACAAAGTGCGTGCTCACCTCAGTACCTCTGGCCTACGCTAAGGAGCCATTTCCGTCCAGTTGAATTGTAGTTGCGCCGGTAAAGGAGGTGAATCCGAATCATGTAGTGGGAAGCTTGGCGGCGAACGGCGCGTGAAGGGGTAACTTGCGAATGGTTGGAGAGGTAGTCAATAAGAGAGGCGATCCATGGGTCCTTTCGGTGTTCGGCGGGCATGTCACTGACGTCGAGCGTAAACACCACGGGGTCCAAGGCAGAGAGGCTGGCAAGGTCGGCTGGAAGCGGCGAGCGAGACAAAGCGTCGGCGTCGGTATGCTTGCGACCAGATCGGTAAACGACACGGATATCATATTCTTGGAGGCGAAGAGCCCATCGTGCCAACCGGCCGGATGGATCTTTGAGCGATGAAAGCCAGCAGAGCGCATGATGGTCAGTGACTACATCAAAAGGACGGCCGTAAAGGTAAGGTCGAAACTTTGTGAGTGCCCAGACAACGGCCAAGCACTCCTTTTCCGTTACTGAGTAGTTAGTTTCAGCTTTCGTGAGAGTACGGCTGGCATAAGCGACCACGTATTCGCCGAAGCCAGAGGGGCGCTGAGCAAGCACAGCGCCGAGGCCGACACCACTGGCGTCTACGTGCACTTCGGTGGGCGCCTGGGGGTCAAAATGGCGCAGGATGGGTGGAGCTGTGAGGAGGCGGCGCAAGGTATTGTAGGCGGTGTCGTATGCTGGTGACCACAGCGAAAAGTCTGAGTTATGGCCAACGAGCTGAGTCAGCGGGGCGGCAATGGAAGCAAAGTTCCGTATAAAACGCCGGAAGTATGAACACAAGCCCAAGAAGCTCCTGAGTTGCTTAATGGTAGTAGGTTTCGGGAAGGCAGTCACAGCTCGAAGTTTGGCGGGATCAGGGTGGATACCCTCCTTGGACACAACGTGGCCTAAAATATTCAGCTCACGAGCAGCGAAACGACACTTCTTCAAGTTGAGATGCAGACCGGCATTCGCAAGACATGTCAAGACCTGCTTCAGGCGAGAGAGGTGGGTCGCAAAGTCCGGCGAGAACACCACGATGTCGTCAAGGTAACACAGGCACGTCTTCCACTTCAGGCCACGCAGAATAGTGTCCATCATACGCTCGAATGTAGCAGGAGCATTACACAGACCGAAAGGCATGACGGTAAATTCAAAGAGGCCTTCGGGGGTGACAAATGCGGTTTTAGGGCGATCTTCCGCAGCCATGGGTACCTGCCAGTAACCGGAGCGTAAATCGAGCGAAGAAAAGAGTTCAGCGCCTTGTAAACAGTCCAATGCATCATCTATACGCGGTAGAGGGTACACATCTTTCCGCGTGACTTTATTAGGCGACGGTAGTCAACGCAGAAGCGAATAGAACCGTCTTTCTTCCTCACCAGGACTACAGGAGAGGCCCACGGACTGCTAGAAGGCTCGATCACGCCATTCTGAAGCATAGTATCAACTTGGTCTTCAATAACTCGGCGCTCGATGGCAGAGACACGATATGGGCGCTGACGCAGAGGAGCATGAGAACCGGTGTCAATGTGGTGGGCGACAGTTGATGTGCGGCTCAAAGCAGGCTGATGAAAGTCGAATGAAGAACGGAACTGATGAAGCAGTGCGACAAGTTCAGTGCGTTGAGGACCAGGAAGATTGGCGTCGATGGAGCGGAGGAAAACGTCAGGAGACGACTGGTCCGGCGCAAGAACAGGTGGTGTGAGCGCAGCCAAGTCACCAGGCTGCGAAGCGGTGGTTGCGTCAGCGGTGAGAATGGAATCAATGAGCTGTACGGTGCCGAGGCATTCGCCACGACGCAGGGAGACGGGAAAGGAGAACGTATTAGAAAGCCAGAGCGCGGTGAGGCCAGCCGATATAGAAAGTACGGCATAAGGCAGGGGAAGACTTTTGCGGTTTAGAAAGATGGGCGAGGGTGTGAAAAGGACATCGGCACTGCGGGGAAAATCGCAAGCGGTGGGCACAAGGACGAAAGAGCACGCAGGGAGGTCAATATCTTCGGCAACGACGACTTTCGGAGAAGGAACGTTCGGCAACGGTACGTCAAGCGCAAAAAACTCCAGTTCGGCACGAGCACAGTTGATCACCGCATTATTTCGCGACAGAAAATCCCAGCCCAAGATAAGATCATGAGAGCAGGAAGACAAAAAGAGGAACTCTATTGCGTACACAACTTCCTGAATGACGACTCGTGCTGTGCACACCGCTATAGGGTTGACAGGCTGGGCACTTGCCGTGCAAAGTGAGAATCCGGAAATAGGTGTCGTTACTTTGCGCAATGAACGGCAAAGACTGGCAGCCATGGCAGAAACAGCAGCGCAGGTGTCGACCAGAGCCAGTACTATAACGCCGTCAACAGAAACTTCAAGTAGATTCGCGGGAGATACGTGAGGCCTTTGACAGTTCGCTCGTTGCGCAGTTCTCGCCTCAGGAACTGCGGCAATCAGTTTTCCTCTTGTGCCAGATTGGGACGCCGTCGCAGAGGAGATAGGGAGCGGCGACACGGCGAGGGTGAGCGGCGAGGAGAAAAGGAGCGGTCATTCGCGACGGAACTTGCAGATGTATCGGCGGCTGCGTACTGATTTCGGGGCGGCTGCCAGGAAGCTGACATGCGGCGCGGTACAAAAACGTCGTGAGTGCGATTTCTGCAGTACCTGGCAACATGGCCAGCAAACCCACAGGAATAACAGATGGGACGGTTGTCACTTGTTCGCCATGGATTGCGGCGCTGCGGAGGAGGTGGAATAACAGGCTGTGGCGCCGGAAGAAATTGCTGTACAGGTCCTGGAGGTGTAGCGTAGACCAAAGGGTAGCTAGCTGGCTGTGGTCGGGCAGCGACGGCAGCGTAGGTCAGCGGGGCGACAGGAGCGGGCGTCATTGGTGAAGCGGCAGGGACGTCGGCGTATGCGAGGGGCTCAACGGCTGGTGCGGGCTGAGGCATTGGAGCTGGTGGAGCGACAGAGGGAAGGGCCTCTGCCACGCGGTCGGCAATGACCTGTCGAAGGGGCGCCAAATTTTGGGACAGCTCGCAGTTCGTCGGAAGTAAAGATATCTGGCGAGCAACTTCGTCCCGGATGATGTCTGAGCTGCTGCAGCAGCGTGGAGCTCCCAGATGTAGAGAGACCAGAAAGTGGTTCCACAGGCCCGGAAGGTGGTGGAGTGATGAGGCGCTGCTTGCGCAACTCATTGTAGCTCTGGCAAAGGTTGACAACTTGGGAAACAGTCGTCAAATCCCGGGACGTTAACATTTGAAAGGCGTCATGTTCGATGCCCTTCAGGATGTCCTTGATCTTGTCTTTTTCGGACATCTGTGCGTTGACGCGACTGCAGAGATGGATCACATCTTCAATATAACTTGTGAATGTTTCGCCGAGCCGCTGTGATCGATCGTGCAGGCGTTGTTCGGCGCGGAGCTTGCGTACAGCGGAACGACCACACACGGTGATAAGGTTATCCTTGAATGTGTCCCATGTCGTGATATCGGCTTCGTGGTTACGATACCACAAGTTGGCAACGCCGGTCAAATAAAAGATGACATTTGTTAGCTTAGTGACGTCGTCCCACTTATTGTAGGAACTCATTCGCTCGTATGAAGCAAGCCAGTCATCGCAGTCTGTGTCGTCGGTGCCGCTAAAGAGCGCAGGGTCGCGCAGGCGTAAGGAGCCAGAGCAGAAAACCGGCTGGGGCATCGGGGCGGCCGGTGGGTGTTCGTCTACGGCCATACGAGCTCGTCTTGCCATACGTGAGGCAAGGAGATCAGGCAGCACCTCCACCAAATGTAGAAGAAGGACGTCGGGGACGGCGTCGAGGTCGGCGATGGAGCGGGGCGACCAAGACCGACGCGATCTGCGCGATGTCAATCCCACAACCGCTTCTTCTTCATCGGCGTCCAGCGAAGGGGTCCATCTTCTTCACAATATATATATATATATTGTTACGGCTATAATCTTTATAGCCGGGGTGTTCTAGCTGGTTCAACAGGCCAGCGGCGAGAGGTTCGATCGGCGAGCGGGAATCAGCGTCCAGCGGGGCACAACACTCTCAACTTCTTCTTCCTTTGTTCTCCGGCCTTGCCCTTCCTGCGTTTCTCCAATCCCGTAACACTTCCCCCGTCGCAGGCGAAGCCCGCTGGGCGAGTCAGGCATCGGCACGTGGATGACAAAGTTTCAGCCGCGCGACATGGGTGAGTTCTGTGCGGGCAGAACGTCGGCCGCTTGCGGTGACGCGCGCAATCCTATAAGTGAGGTCACTGAGTCGCTCCAAGATGACATAGGGACCGGTATAGTTCGCGAGCAGTTTCTGGCTTAAGCCACGCTTCCTGAGTGGACGCCAAACCCAGACCAACTCGCCAGGGAGGTAGGTGACTCGGCGATGATGGTCGTCGTAGCGGGCTTTGGAGCGGTCCTGTGAGGCGAGAGTTCTCAGGCGGGCTAGTTGGCGGGCTTCTTCAGCATTGCAGAGGATCTCAGCGATGCCAGGGTCATCGTCGGTGGAGAACGGAAGTATAGTGTCCAGGGTGTGTCGTGGAGAGCGGGCATAGAGGAGGAAGAACGGACTGTAACCCGTAGTTTCGTGTTGAGCGGTGTTGTATGCGTATGTGATAAAAGGTAGGATGGAGTCCCAGTCTTTGTGGTCAGGAGCGACGTACATGGAAAGCATGTTGGTGAGTGTCCGGTTGGTTCGCTCCGTTAAACCATTGGTTTGTGGATGATAGGGGGTAGAATGTCTGAACTGCACTGTGCACAATCGAAGGAGTGCTTCAACAATATCGGCGGTGAACTGGCGGCCACGGTCGCTGATTACGACTCGCGGGGGTCCATGGCGCAGGACCACAGAATGCAGCAGAAAGACAGAGACGTTAAATGCAGTAGCCGAGGGGAGAGCAGCTGTCTCACAGTAACGAGTGTGGTAATCTGTACAGACGACAATCCAACGGTTGCAGCCATGGGACTTGGGAAAAGGTCCCAAGAGGTCTATCCCAACCTTCTCAAAAGGAAATCTGGGAGGCGTCACCGGGTGAAGAAGACCAGGAGGAGGACCGGTGGAACGTTTGTGACTCGCACACTGTGCACAACTAGCCACATACTTCTCAGTCGTATCGCGCATACGTGGCCAGTAAAAGCGCTCTTGGATGCGGTGGAGTGTCCTCGCAGAACCCAGGTGTCCCGAAGTGGGATCGTCATGCATGACACGCAAAACAGATGAGCGTAGACTTTCAGGCACAACCAGAAGGAAACGGAGACCAGTTGCGGAGTAGACCTTCTTGTAGAGAAGACCATCGCGTACACAGAATGCACAGGAGGTTGTAGGGTCCTGCGCAGCGGTAAAGAATGACGTGAGATGCTGATCCTTCCGTTGCTCCTCGCGGAATGTACGGGCATCGGGGAATTTAGGTTCTACGGATGCGATGTAGTGGTCAAAGTCGTCGGCGTCACATTCCGTCGTTGCAAGCGGCAACCGAGAGAGACAGTCTGTGTCAGCGTGTCGGCGTCCACTCTTGTACGACACTGTATAATCAAACTCTTGCAAACGGATTGCCCACCGTGCAAGACGGCCAGATGGGTCACGGAGGTTGATCAGCCAACAGAGGGAATGGTGGTCGGTAACCACTGTGAAAGGTCGCCCATAGAGGTAGCAGCGAAACCGCTGAACGGCAAAAACTACCGCAAGGCACTCCTGTTCAGTAATGGTATAGTTACGCTCAGATTTGCTCAGGCAACGGCTGGCATAAGCAATGACGTGTTCCTTGTCGCCATAACGCTGAATTAACACGGCACCAATGCCAACACCACTGGCATCAGTATGCACTTCTGTTGGGGCAGAAGGATTGAAATGGCGGAGAATTGGATGCGATGTGAGGAGAAGCTTAAGCTGACGAAAAGAAGAATCGCACTCAGATGTCAAATCATAGGGAGCGTCTTTGTGGAGCAAGCTCGTGAGCGGGTGAGCGATGTCAGCGAAACGGGGAATAAAGCGGCGAAAATACGAACAAAGTCCGAGGAAGCTGCGAAGTTCCTTTGCAGTCTGAGGTGTTGGAAATGATGCTACAGCCGCGGTCTTCTGCGGGTCAGGGCGGACACCTTCACTGTCGACGAGGTGTCCGAGCACCAACGTCTGACGTTCACCGAAACGACATTTCTTCGAATTAAGCACCAGACCAGCGCGTTTCAGGCAATCCAGCACAAGGGCGAGGCGTTCGTTGTGCTCATTGAATGTCCGGCCAAAAATGACGACATCATCGAGATAGCACATACAAATATGCCATTTCAAGCCCCGTAAGATCGCGTCCATAAATCGCTCAAACGTTGCAGGAGCATTGCAGAGCCCAAAAGGCATTACGTTAAATTCAAAAAGGCCGTCCGGTGTGATAAAAGCGGTCTTCTCTTTGTCCTCGGGATGCATAGGGATCTGCCAGTAGCCCGACCGTAGGTCAACGGATGAGAAGTACGATGCAGAGAACAGGCAGTCAATGGCATCATCAATCCGAGGAAGCGGGTACACGTCTTTCTTTGTTACAGCATTCAGGCGGCGATAGTCCACACAAAAGCGCCATGTACCATCTTTCTTTTTGACCAGAATGACAGGAGCGGCCCAAGGACTGCAGGACTCTTGTATAACACCCTTTTGCAGCATATCCCGAACTTCTTGATTGATGACCTGTCGTTCTGTTGGGGACACTCTGTACGGCTTCTGTCGTACAGAGTGTACGACAGAAGCCGTACAGCCAGCTGTCTGTTGAACCAGCTAGAACACCCCGGCTATAAAGATTATAGCCGTAACAATATATATATATATATATATATATATATATATATATATATATATATATATATATATATATATATATATATATATATATATGCGAAATTAAGAAACGCTTCTTTTAAGTAAACATTTATTGGGAGTCGACGTTTCGGACCGAGCCTGTCGTTTTTCAAGACTGAAGTTACATGGTTCTTGCTTCTCTTCTTAAAGGGTCTTCATATGTACAGGTGTTCGACACATGAGCCAAAACAAGCAGACGATGCAGGAGGAAAAATGGCTCAAGGGACAGAAAAAAAGAAAAAAATAACAAAAATACACCAACGGAACAGGGAGGGGGAAGAGTAAATGTCGTCGCCCGCCACCCACGTATGCGGTCGCGGGGAGATAAGACGAAAATATAGGAGAAGAAAAGAGAGAAAAAAAAAGCCGGAGGGGAGAATGCACCGCGAACCTGAGTCCCAATACAGCGGGCACCTAGTAAAATGTATGGAGAGACAGTGCCCGAAGCACAGCATAGATTTGAGATGCACTCAAATGTTGTCCAATTAAGCGAGTAAACAAAATACAAAGAAACAAAGAGGGGGGGGGGGGGGCGGGGAACTTCCGCCAGGTGTAACTCCTTTGGCAGGATGAGTCAAGGCGGGCAGAGTGGATTTTAACTAGACACACGTGGGGTGTAGATACGCTCACATGCGGACACGCACAGAAGCAACAACAACAAAAAAAAGGAAAGGAAAAGAAAAGGCCGGAAACGGAGGCGACTTTGGGGAAGAATTGTCGCGTGGGGCCACTGCGAATGGCGGGAGTGCTTAAGGTTCTTTGCGCCGCTCTCGTCAAGATGGTCGAACGGGGGAAGGTAAGAGCGCTGTGTGCGATGAAGACATCGGTGTAAGCGTATGGGGGAAAGGAACGGCCGAGGTTTGTCAAGCCGGCACTGCAAGGTTAGTGCTGGATTTGCAAGGGGCGTATTGAAGACAAAGCGCCCAGGTTCTCATTAATGCCTTGGGCGATTGTTACAAACTTATAAATAAAGTACGACTCGCGTTGCTCCCGTTCCCGGGTGTTGTTGAACCGACCCCGCAAGACTGTTAATTTAAATACTTCAAATGGGTGTTTTTTTGTCATTAATGTGTTTTCACAAAGGGAGGTTAGGTAGAGACAGGGCATGAGCGCGGTGGTCATTAAAGCGAATTCGTAGAGGGTTAACCGTTTGTCCAATGTACTGCATACTGCACACACCACATTCTAGGAGATGGATAACGTTGGAGGAGTCACAATTAAAGTCGCCGTTGATTTCCCATTTAAAGAGTGAGGCTGTGCTTATTGCACAGCTTGTTGTTTGCATATGTTTGCAGACCTGGGATCTACTTTTGGCGCAGGGTCGGCAACCCAACCCCAAGTGGTTACGTGTTTTTGAGTGTACGAGAATGTTTTGAATGTTTTTCGGTCGCTGTAGACTACGTGAGGGGGAGTAGTGAAAATTTTGGCGAGGCGCTCGCTTTGTTCGAGAATGTTGAAATGTTTTTTTAAGGATTTTGTTTATGTTGGGGGATTATTTGTGAAGGTGAGTACCAAGTTTGCCCGGTGATCTGTTTCTTCACTGCGTCGACGTCCATCTAGTATTTCCTCTCGGTTGAGTTTAGATGCCCTTTGAATTGCATCGTCGACAATGGCGGGGGGATATCTTTGCTTGGTGAGGACTTCTCGCATGCGATTGGAACTCGTCACGAAGTCTTGATCTTGTGAACAGATTCTTTTAAATAGATGTGCCTGAGAGTATGGGATACTTGTTTTGGAGTGACGAGGATGACAACTTTTAAAGTGTAAGTATTGTTGACGGTCCGTCGGTTTTCTATATACGCTGGTGTTAAGTGAGCCTTCCTTTACCAAAATCTCGACATCTAGGAAGTTAATTGTGGTGTGGGAGTATGCGTGAGTGAACGATATGTTGGGGTCGACAAGGTTGAATTGTTCAACAAAGTGTAGGAGTTCTTGCTCTGTGTCAGTCCAAATTAAAAAAATGCCATCCAAATAGCGTTTATATAGGATGGACTTGATGAGAGAATTTTGCAAAAATTTAGATTCAATACTATGCATGAAGATGATGGCGTAGGTGGGGGCCATCCTTGTACCCATGGCTGTGCCATTAATTTGTAAGTAGTGTTGATCGTTAAATTCAAAGTTGTATTCGAGTACGATTTTCGCAAGTATTTCTAGAACACGTGGGGCAGGGGACTCCTCTTTTCTATCTTGCTTGTATGCTTCGGTCAGAGATCTGATGCCACCGGAATGGGGAATGTTAGTGTAGACTGAGATTACATCTAATGTTACCAGAAAGGCTCCTTCCGGAAGTTTAAGGCCTGCTATTTCGCGAAGGAAATGGTTTGTGTCTCGTATGTAGGATGGGTGTGTTGTTGGAATACGCCTGATTAATGTGTCAATGTAGCTGGAAAATGGTTCTGTAATCGTGCCAATGCCAGATACTATAGGAAGGCCAGGGTTATCCTTTTTGTGGATTTTCGGTAGTAAGTAGAATCGACCTGGCGACGGGTGTGGTGCGGTGAGGGCTTTAGATAACCTTAGGGTTATGTCCCCTTTTTGCGCAAGCTGATCCAGAGTCTCTGCTATATATTGTTGGTATTGTGGGGTTGGGTCTTCTTCATGGGTCTTCTTCAGCCGCTCCCTCATCTCTTAAGGTTATACTCTATAAAACACTTATACGTCCTAAACTAGAATACGCAACATCAATATGGGACCCTACACATGATAACCTTGTATATTCCTTGGAACTAGTCCAAAATAATTCCGTTCGCTTCATTCTTTCAAATTACAACCGTACGGCAACATCGCAGCCATGAAATCTAACGTGTCACTCCCACCGTTACAATATCGCCGTAAAGTTGCATATCATCACGTCACGCTTCACGACTATTTCATATCACCCCCAGAATACATTTCACGTCGCATCGATCACCGCCACAAGGTTGGCATCCCAACATGCCACACCAAATCTTCTTTTCAGTCATATCTTCCTCGCACATCTGTGGAATGGAACCGCCTTCCCCCCGATATTGCAGCCATTGCAGATAACAAAACCTTTCACGACGCAATAGCTAACATTGTTTATTCTGAAAGAAGTTTATTCATGTGTTATATCTGTTTCCACTGTGTTATGTACATTCATTTGATGTTATTTACGCTTTGTGAATGTTGTTTGTTTTAATTTGGAGAAAATTTATTCTGTACTACCTGTTTTCACTGTATTGTATTCATTGTTCTTTATCCTAATTAACTCACTCCCCTCTGTAATGCCTATGGCCCTGAGGGTACAATAAATAAATAAATAAAGAAGTTGATACAAGCAAGTGTTAGAGAGCTGTCTCAAGCCTTCCTCAATGTATGCTTCACTATCCATGACTACTATACCGCCTGCTTTATCTGCTGGCTTTATGGTTACATCTGTTCATGTGCTGAGAGCCTTCAATGCTCCCGTTCTTTTTTGGACAGGTTCGGTCTCCCTGGAGGGTGGCTTTTGTAAGCGCGAATTATGTCGTTCTGGACCGCATTAATATACATGTCCAAGTGTTTGTTTCTTCCCATGTTAGGAGTCCAGTGTTGGTTTGTAACGCAGAATTTTCTGCTGTCCGCACTGAAACTGGCCTCACAGATTGAAACTGGCCTCACAGTCTGCCAAGCTAGCTGCCTATTTAACTTATGTACGACCAACATTAGAATATGTCTGCATTATATGGGATCCTGTAGAAAGTGGCTTAATAAAAAAACTTGAAAGTGTGCAAAGAGCACCAGCTCGATTCATAATGTCCAGATATGCGCGTACTGATGCTGTAACAAAGATGTTGTGTCTTCTCAATTTGCCACCTCTAGCCGAACGTCGCCGAGTAACCAGACTGAAATTTTTATTTCAGCTCTCAAGAAATTCCTTCAATATCAATAGCTCCCATTACTTGGTCCGAAAACAACTTAAACATCTCAGAGCAAGCAATGAATACTGTTACCAAACCCCGAACCCACGCATTAATGTGTACGCTAATTCTTATTTTCCGAGGACGATAACAGAATGGAATAATTTACCAGAATCTCTCTTACAGTCCAGTACATTAACAACTTTCGAAAAATCTATATCCATTTCGCACTAAAAAAGTTTTTTTTCGTGTCATACGCCTAATCAACTCGCCTAAGGTGCAGGCCGAGATTGTAGATTTTTTTGTTATTTTTCCTTTTCTGTGTGAAATAACTGGTTTTCAAGTGAATATTTACTAACACTGCTTCTGTATAAAAAGTGAAACATTACGCGGTAAGAAATGATTGTATAGAAGATTCACTTTGTATTTTTGTATAATCGACAAAACCTTTTTGCTTTTCAAGTGTCACGCCCCACCACTGTAACGGCCCCACGGCCAACAGTATTTTCAAATAAATAAATAAATAAAAAGTTGGGGCCTATCACAAAAGTATTCTTTGAGTCGCAACATTCGTGCCAAATTGTCCAAATCTTTTAAAACTGAGAATTCATTGTATTTACTTGTGGTGGGGCAGAACGTAAGGCCTCGAGAAAGAACTGATCTCTCGTCAATTGTTAAGGCGCTGGATGATAGATTAATAATGCTATCCTGGAAACCAGAGCTTGTAGCAGCGGGTTCATCATTAGTGGCTGCTCCCGTTCCAAAGCGTTCTGCTTGTGTTGTCGGTATTAATGTCGTTTGTGTCGTTGCGTTGAATTTGTTGTTGGGGCTTGGCATAACAATGGGATGATTATTAGTAGCTACCTCCGTTCCGGATTCTTCGCGTGCTGCTGGGTTCGTCCACGCGAGGTGTGGAATCCCGTCCCTAATGAATTTTTTCCGTTTTATTTCGCGTACCTTGCTGGTTCTCTTTTCCTGAAAGAGTGTAAGTTCGGTGGCCTCAGGCGCGGTTAGGGGAATGTGTTGACGAGCTCGACTCTCTATTTTTCTTCAGAGCCCCCAAAACCCTCTCAAAATGGCCAACCGTAACTCCAAGCAAATCCAAAGAGGCACATTCTAGTACACGATTCCAATTATCCTTTTCCGCATCACGCAGGTTACCCATTGATGGTGTTATTGAAATTTGTAAACCTTTTGGTGCGATTTTGGTTTGCATATAGATCTTTAGGCTATGGATATGGAGTTCGTGCCTTATTCGTTTATCCACGATTTTTCTCAACTTTAAAAATTTGGAATTATTTGAGGAAGGCTGTCGGTAGGCTGAGAAAGAGAGAGTCGGCGTACTCACGAGGCCTGGTTGTCAGTGTTGACCAACGCGTTGTGCGGAACCACAGCGCTTTCGGAGATCGTAACGAGACAGAGCGGTGCTTGGGATTTCCGGTTTCGAGCTGATGGCGGCACCCATGTGGCCTCCCACCGTGGAAGGCGTTTGTCGCTGTGCCTGGTCTGGATGGCCTGAGGCTGCGCCGGGGCTTGCTGGAGTCCTCGTGCTGTTTTCGGTGGGTTTCTGTGCTGTGCTTCGGGAGGTTGGTGGATCCAGGTGGTTAGCCTTGGATGGAGGTTGCTGCTGGTGGGGTCCGGTGCGTAGGACTCTTGTTAACTCCGGTCTCTCGGTGGTTCTGTTTCGTCTCGGTTCCCTGGAGGAGGTAGAGGTTATCATGTTGCTATCCACATTGGGAAAAGGTGGTGGCCGCGTTGGTGTTGGGAGTAGGGCTCGGCGGTGGGTCACGGATGATGTCGTACTCTCTCCATCGCGCGAAAGCCTTGGGTGCTGTAGTGGTATCTTGGCCCGACACCCAGGTGTTCGATGCTCCTCCACCTGTCGATGCATCTGAGGTGTGGTTGGGGAGTTTTCACCTTGTCTGTCCTTTTTCTGGCCGCTGGTGAGGATCTCCGAGTAGCTAGGAGCAGCTCGAGTGGGATACTCCATGGTGGGGTCGGTATACTCATCTGTTGTCATTAGATGGTCCTGCCACTCTGTCAGGCGATGCCGATGGTAGTCGAGGAGCAGGTTGTAAATCTGCCACGCCTACACCGAAACTCCACGGAAACTTGGATGCACTCCATCTGCAGCGAGTACACTGGTTGGGGGGAAAACCTCCAGAGAGTGGTTAAGAAAAAACACATTGTGTTCTCGATGACAAAGTTCAACCAGTTGGCGATTGAAGCTCTCTGCCCGGCGATTGAATCTGTCCACTGACCGTCAGTTGCTAGAGCGTCGCCGGCGGTTTGGGACGCGTGGCAGAACCAACGTTGCGTAGATAACGTGCACTTGAGGCCGTTCCGTGCGGATGATGTTAAAGGCCTCGGCGTACCGCTCAATTGCAGTCCGGATGTCGTCGCTGTTTAGGTCATTGGGCCCCAAATATAGTATAAATCCGCTCACCGATGGAGGCATTAAGTCCAGCAGGTTCCGAATGTCGTTGATCTTCGCACCAGGCTGAGTGATGAATGCCGGGGAGCACCGATTCGAGGGGTCGAAATGGTTAAAGAGGTGTTTAGTCTGGGAATCTCCAATTACTGCCCATGTTGGCGGATGAAGGGGATATTTCCAAAAAACTGTTTTAGAAGGGTTGCTAGCAGCCATCGAGGAGATGTAGCACAATAAGATAAACGTACTTGGTTGCTAAAAATAAGATGCGAAATTAAGAAACGCTTCTTTTAAGTAAACATTTATTGGGAGTCGACGTTTCGGAGAGAGCCTGTCCTTTTTCAAGACTGAAGTTACATGGTTGTTGCTTCTCTTCTTAAAGGGTCATCATCTGTACAGGTGTTCGACACATGAGCCAAAACAAGCAGACGATGCAGGAGGAAGAATGGCTCAAGGGACATAAAAAAAAATTAACAAAAATACACAAACGGAACAGGGAGGGGAAAGAGTAAATGTCGTCGCCCGCCACCCACGTATGCGGTCGCGGGGAGAAAAGACGAAAAAAAAAGAAGAAAAGAGAGAGAAAAAAAAGCGGGAGGGGAGAATGGACGGCGAACCTGAGTCCCAATACAGCGGGCAGCTAGTGAAATGTATGGAGAGAGACAATGCCCGAAGCACAGAAGAGATTTCAGATGCACTCATATGTTGTCCACTTAAGCGAGTAAATATGTCGTGCTCTTTTACTTTAGCGACCCCGGGTTTCTCGTCGAAGAGTCTCTCGGTACCTCTTAAATATGTCCCGAATGGCACTTTGGTCCCTCTACCGCATGTGCGCGGTCATGTCAGCAGAGAGTATCTCTGTTCCTGGCTGGGAACTCGTTTGGCGAGGTGCACATCCAACTTCCCCGAACGCTTCGTCCTCCTCAAACATGACGATAAGCGCCATTACCCTACTCTGATATGCGCGGAGTTTCCCGGCATGAACGAGCCTTTTATCCCCTTCAGGCAATTGTACAAAGTAGGAATGGTCGCGGTACTTGCCGGTGACCGTACCTGGCCCCTTTCATCTTATGAACATTTTCCTTACGCGCTGGTCGTCAAACACGAGCATCGCTTCCCCAACCTCGAAGCTTTTGATGGAAGCACGCTGGTTATACTGGCGGGCATACAGCTTCTGCTGCTTTTCACTGATCAGCTCCGCCGCTTCCGCCGCTTGCCGTAAGTGCGCTTGCCGCTGTCTCAAGTATTCTGCGGGGGACGCAGCTAATGCTGGTGGCAAGTTCGTATCGCCTGTCGAAGAGCGCTTCAATATAGATAACGGGCCCGTCGGTTGCCGCCCGTAGAGCAGCTGGAAAGGGGCTACCCCCGTCGTGTCATTGGGCACCTCCCTATAGCCCACAGGAGGAAAGGGATGTACAGGGTCCGTCAAAAGTTCCAAGGCCACAGAGTTTGCTTTTGAGCAGCATAGTCGGGCTGTTCAGATACCCTCGAAGCTCAAAATATCTGTAGAGAATAGAAGAAGGATCGTTCTACCATCTGAGAACCTCGATAGCTCTATCGGAATCTTAAGTGGCAGGATATACCGATGAAAAGCGGACCCTGTGGCCTGGGAACTTTTGACGGACCCTGTACCTGTCCCAATTCCTGCCCTCCTTCTGTATAACATGATACAACATGCTCTTAAAAGTCCTATTGAAGAACTCCACTGCCCCGTTACTTTCCGGGTGGCCCGGGGTTGAAAATCTCGGCGAATAGCCCAATTTTGCCAAAAACCCTTTCGTGAGCTCCGCGGTTTAATTCGTGCCGCAGTCCGACGCGACTACTTCCGGCACACCGGTCATGCTGAACACCGTCAGGAGGGCGTCGCAGGCCGCCCTGGCTCTGAGGGAGCGTAGACAAATTACTTCAGGCCAGCGAGTGCACAGATCGATGACGCACAACGCGTACCTATGAACTCTCCCTGACGGAGGTCCAAGCGGTCCGATTACATTATTATTCACCTGCTCGAAGCGATAGGGGGGCCTTACCAACGGTTGAATGGGCACGTTGTCCGCCCTGCGTAGGTCTGATCGCGTCTAACTGTGTCAACTATCGCAGTGTAGCCTTACGTCTTCGTGCAGCCTCTGCCAGAAAAAGGCATACTTCATTCCAGCCTTTGTTTTCCGAAACCCCAAGTGGCCTCCCCAGCTTGACTCATTGGCAGTCTGAAGGACATCTGCACGCCGGGACTTGGGCAGTAAAAGCTGCATTACCGGCTGCCCCACAATCCTATCCGTGTTGTAGAGAAGCCCGTCGACTACCGTCATACCTCCCTTGCCGGCCTGCGCATCTTTCCATGCCTTTTGCAAAGTCTCATCTTGCCTTTGCTCCTCCCTGAACACCTCCGCCATGATTTTCGCATTCCCTGGCGTTACTGTGGGTCCAGCGACTTCACTCTCCTCAGAGCCTACTCTCTCATCGCGTAGAGAAGTCTGGGCGATCAGCTTACCACCTGTATCTCCAGCGGCTTGCTCTGTATCACGCGACTGTGAAGTCTGCGGTTCCCTTCACCTGAAGCTATAATCCCTTGGGATTTTCCTTCCAACTGGAGGAACTCACATGCCTCCTGCGACAGTAGGCAATCGGTTTGCGTGTCCAACTTTTCAGTGAGGGCGCAGAGCACAGGTACGGCTTCCATTACGTCAACGAAAACTCCTGTGTCCTTCTGCATAGTCATTGGCAATACCGCCAGCTTGGCTTCCACCTTTTCTCCGAGTGGGGAAATCAAATTTATTTTCCCGTCAGGCTCCGTCAGCCCGGGTGGTACGACACTTTCCCTCACAACCGTAATTTCCGCGCCTGCGCCTAGGATAGCGTTTATTTCCTTACCCTTGCAACGGAGTGCCACGGCTGTCAGCTCACTACGCCCGCCTCCTACACACCCCATAGCTACACGAGCGGACAGGCTATTTGCGTTCTCACAGAGTGCCTTCGGGATGGTCTGGCTTGAGCTGTGCGGACAGTTCGATTTCACATGTCCTGCTGAGCCGCACCTGAAGCAGCTGATGGAGCGCGGCTTAGCGTTCGGCACCTGATCCTTTAGCCTCAACGGTTTACCCCTTTCCTTGACTGGCGCGATACCTCGAGCGCTGGGACCCTCGAAATTGTTCTGCTCGGACTTTCTGCCGGCGCTGTTCTTACCCTCCGCCTCCACAAACGTTTGAAGGAGCGCGGCCATCGCGGGCACCTTCACCCACTTTTTCTCATCTTGAAGGATTATGTACTTTAGCGCTTCCTCCGACAGGTGGCCCTTTACCTGATCCGCCACCAGTGACGCTGTTAGTCCGTCTAGGGTTTTGACTCTCGGTTCAAGATACAAGTGGAGGGAACTCTGGATGCGCGTTACAAACATCCGCCACCCTTCGTTCGCTCTCTTGTGCGAGCCTCGGATGCGGCTGAGGTATTCTCCCACCGGAAGCCTCAGAATGATAGTGGGACCTCAGTGAACGCTAGTATTCGGTTCGCCACCGGTTCCACAGGCCTTTAGTCAGGCGTTGTCTGTGCCTCCAACGACGAGTTAGTACGTTGGAGCTGGCAGCCGTGGGATGTGCACCGCAGGTTGGTAAAGCGGTCAAGCGCTTTCCGACAACAAAGTGTGCCGGCGTCAGTGGCTCCGGTTCTTCCGCGTCAGAGGGGATCGCAGTGAGAGGCCGAGAGTTTATCATGGCTTCGATATCCGCCAGAATGGTGCAGAGCTCTTCGAAGTTCACGTAGCTGCACCCCAGCACCTTCTTCAATGCAGTTTTCACCGAGCGCACTAAAAGCCTCCCCGCCAAGCTGCCGTTTCCACATTGAATTTCCGTTCAATCTCTTGCTGGGACAAATAGTCTAGTACTTCTTGATGGCGTCCAAAGTTTCTTCAGCTCCGCTGCAGCGCGGTGGAAAGTCTTAGCATTGTCGGAATACAGCGTGCAGCAGATGCCGCGTCTCGCTACGAAGCGACGGAACGCCATGAGGAAACTGCCAGTTGAGAGATCGCTCACAATCTCTAGATGTACTGCTCTTGTCACTGCGCAGGCCAGAAGCAAAATGTACGACTTTCTGATCTTGTCTTCCGTCTTTTTAAATGTGGTCCCGCGGAGTCAAGACCTGTGACCGCAAATGGAGCTGCTTCTGACACCCTGTCTCGTGACAGTGGCGCTACAGGCTCCGTGGCACTTTTGCGGCTCATTTTTCTGCAGGTCATACAATGGCTCAGGACTTTCTTTACGACTTGTCGCCCAGATATTATCCAAAACTTCTCTCACAGCTGAGTCAAGGTGTCAAGGCATCCCGCATGTAGCAGCCATTGATGAGTGCTTTGGATCAGGAGGTCGACGAGAGGGTGACAAGCAGGCAGAACTACGGAATGAGCGGTATCATAGCTGACGTTGGAGTGTTGCAAACGCCCCTGCAGTCGCAGCAGTCCAGTGTCATCCAGAAACACGTTTAAACTCCTCAGTTCTGGACGTCCTTGAAACCGACTGCTCTTGTCTGTTAGGCCTTTCGCTTCGCCAAAAGCTTCTCTTTGAACTGCCTGGAGCAAGAAATGCTGTGCCTGCCTGATTTCGTCAGCGCTGAGCGGGCCCTCCAGACGTACTTTCCGAGCGCAGTTGTGCACAAACCTACGCACCTAAGCTGTGACTCGTTGCAAGCGCTTCAAATTACTGAAGCGCTTGATTTCAATTAATGGTGGCGGGGCTTGTGCTGCAACAAGGCTGACCGCTAACTTTGTGTGTCTTCTTTCGTCGTCGACTGCCTCCGTAGGGATATCAGCCGGTGTGTCAAGCCAGGTTGCCGGTGACTGCGTAGGCCACTTGGGTCCTTTCCACCATTTTTCACAGCTTTTGAGTGCATCTGGAGAAATTCTTCGAGTTAGGAAACCTGCTGGGTTGTGGATTCCAGGGCAGTGTCTCCAGTCGATTGGGCTTGTCTTTTCTTGGATTTCTCCAACTCGGCTAGCCGCAAAGGGCTTCCACTGAGCGGCTGATCCTTTTATCCAAATAGTGCAATCATGGAGCCTGTCCACAAAGTCACTTCGTCGAGGTTCAAACCCAGAGATTCCTTCAGACATGCGCACATCCTCGCACCTATCAAAGCACCAAGAAGCTCTAACCGTGGCAGGGACAGCGTCCTGATCGGTGCGACGCGCGTTTTGGCCATGACCAGAGAAACCATTGTTTTCCCATTGCTCTCGCTTCTCAGGTAGGCGACTGCTCCATAGACTTGAGGGCTTCCATCCATGAATATGCGAAGTTGAGGGGTGCCGTTGGCACTGCTGTCATACCGTCGAGGTGGGGAAATGTCCTTAAGGTGATGCACCGAATCGATCCAATTCTTCCATTTTTCACTCACGCCGTGCGGCAATGCCTCATCCCAGCCCAACCCAAGCATCCAAAGTTCTTGAAACAGCATTTTCGCCGTTATTGTCACTGAACTTAAGAGCCGAGTGGATCAAATATTCTCGCTGAGGATTGCAGCACGAAGCGTTTGGTGTTTCTATTGACCGTGAGAAGCCCCAGCGCTGCTTTTGAGGGAATACTTCAGCTCGTCGTTTTCTCTGTTCCACTCGAGCCCCAGTACTCTTGGTTGGGACGCTTTCTTTGACAAGTAGCTCGGAATATTGGGAAGAAACTTCGGCACAGCGTCGGGCGTCAAATCTGGTTTCCCGCATGGTATATCGACTTCTTCTCCCTTCATAACGTGTACGTAATCTCTGAGAATGCACGATGGCTCGAAGTGCAGTTGATGTACCGAGCACGTTTCATCCAGGGCCCTGTCTCTCCGGTGCAAATTCCGCTCCCAGACCTTCCTGCGCGCTTCATCTTTTGGAACAGCGAAAAGCGACGGCTGCTCACCCTTATTGCAAAGGTAGCCTATTGTGCACCCAGGTGCAAAGCATTGCCGTTGCCGCCGACGATTCGGCATTTCTTCACTGCCGGACGGCCAGCGACAATTATAGCACGAGAAAGGGATCACATGAAAAACTATATACGAGCCGCGTAGCACGCAACCGTATCAATGCACGCGTACGCGTCACTGACTAGCAGCCGACAAAGAAAAGCGCGCCTTTTCCCCGCCAGCCCATGCTGCAGCAGCGCCGCCGCACGACTCCAGTTTCTTTCGACGCGCGCCGCGACACGCCAATGCATGGTGAGTGACGGCGCCTGAACACACTACCTCATATTCTAGAATACTATAGGTGTGGTTGTGGCTTTCGCGTGCCGCCGCCGAGCGTTGCAGTTTTAGCACGGCTGGTAGCTAGCTCTCGAACACGGCAAGCGTGCGGCGGGCAGGAAATTCGACATGACCGAGAAGTGCGCCCCATGATGGTGCAACCAAAAGGATGCATTGAGGAACACAAGCTGCAAAAAGTGCGCTTTCCGAGGCAAGCCGTGCGAGTTTCCCGAACTGGAAGAAGAGCTGCTCTACAACATGATGGAAGTGCGGAACAACGGCTACGCGTTGACAGCGGACCTGCTGCGCGCCTTCTTTCGGCATTGGCGTGCACCAGAGCACAGCACCAGCTCAGAGTCAAAATACTCCGCGAGTCACAAATGAACCTAGAATAAATGCCGCTTGTTCTTTGATTGGTGCTTTTACTTTATAAAGAACATTTTTTTTCGCACATCGCGCGTATGGGCCGCATCCTCAAAATTGGCCCTCGAATCTGGGAAAAAAAGTGCGGCCCTTACACACTTTTATGCGGTACCTTCTGCAGTGTGGTATTTATCTTTTCCTCGGTGGCGCTTACATGTGTTGGGGTGAGGAAATACGCGTCACCCCATTTAGCTGTTAAATACTGCCAGCTTTACAAATCCGCTTTACAAATCAGCCAACCCTTGCATTGAAATTCGTTTTTATGTCTTTTGTATTTCGGTTGATTCATCGAACTAGTGCTGTAGCGTCAGACGGGAGAATAAACAGAATGCAACCTGCTCTAAATGTGTATGTTCTCGCAGAAGTCTTCAAAACACGGAAAAAGAGAAGCTTAATTTTTTTTTCTAAGTGGAGGCGTGGACTGCACTGAGAACGACACTGTGCAGGTCTCTCCGTCGACAGCAGAATGCACATCACCTCAGGGCTACAAGTTTAGACCGCTAAGAGATAAGCTTTTCGTGGTTTCCATGTTCGCAAATTATTTGTGTACACCTCCAGCTATGAGTGAAGCGCATTTTTCTATCTACTTAAAGGCCTACTTGACCGAAATTTTTCAAACCGTAAAAAGGTTGTTTTTTCATAGTCTACTAGGCATAGTATTATTATAGGCATAGTATTATGCTACCCACAAAACATTACTCTCCAGTTTCAAGCAGTTACGGTGAAAAAGGCACGCAAAAATCGGAGTTTTCAATACCGAAACTGGCAAAACGGGCGCCATTGCCGCCCGCCGGAAGTGACGCATGTTTGAGACTGTACTCCGGACGGGTTCGGAGCGTCTGCTCGTTGCGGCTCGAGCAACGCGCTGGTAGCGGTAGCGCGTGCAGCCCTTTGTGCGATAAATACTGGTTATATGTGAAAACACACATCTTGAAACGGATGAAACGGCCTACAAAAAGTTTTAAACGTGTTTTATTTGCTGTAGTAGACTAGAAAAGTCCTGGCTCAACCTCAGTGAAGATGATCGCGCCGCAATGCTTGTGAGCGCTGTTTGCCTGGCAGTATTCGATTACAGCTTGTGCAAAGTTCTGATATAGCAGAGGAAGGAAGCATATTCAAATGGAGGCCAAGTAGAAGTGCTTGTATTATGAAGTCGGCTTTTTTGAGCGGGCACGCGCGTGCCAACAGCACATGTGCGCTCTGCTGTGCGTGCAATATGGTTGTTCTCTATCAATGATAAAAAAAATGACCTGCCTTCTCCTTTTCCTACTCATTTTTCTCCCCCGTCGAAAGGTATTCCTGCCTGTGCACAGAAATTTGGAACAGGTGCTGTGAACGCCAGTTAAATCAATAAAAACAGATGGATCTGTAAAAGGAGAGCTGAAGAGAATTAAGTGCTGCGTTAAGCGAAAGAATATGCCTGAAGCAAAATTTGTGTTGCAAAATAAATATATATTTTTTTCTTCGAGGACCGTGGCATCAGTGCGGTGCCGATGGTGGGCTGGTTCATCTTTGCGCGCCTCGGCCGGGCAAGCCACTGCGCGTTGCGAAATACATGTCGATTCAAATGAACAAAAACTTATGCGTTGCGTTCATTACAGTATTTACCAAGGACCACTTAAAGCCCGTGTACTGCAGGGACGGAGAGCTTTTTCTAATCTTTTCAAACCACACAGCTGGGCAGAACGATGTGGTTGCCGAACCCCAGTCGACCGTATACGCCCACCGCGCAAATTACCGTAGTTGTCGCTAACCAAACATATAAATTTGATATTTATATGTCATGGTATTTATATGTTATGGATCACCAACTAGCCCGCACCCTTACCCTACTGAATAAAATCAAAATTCTTTGAAAAGATTATCATTCAAATAACATGCGTGCAGTTCTCTGGGGACTTGGAGACGCGTTTCGAATGGTAACGCTGAAGCTTCCTGTAATCGACCTCAAGTGTGAATGGCGTGAGGCAGTAAGAAAGTCCACGTTTTCAGTAACGCTTGTGTGGCCTTCCAGGATTCTCAGCCCGGCCTGCAAATCTTCCGAGGCAGCAGATACACTCGGCGCACGACGGCATTATTGCGCATTGGGCAGAGCTGTACCTGCAATAAACGGGCGTGCATATGTTGATTCCTTTTCAAACGAAGCAGACTTCTCCTAGACTTCTGCCTGGTGTAAATAACGTGCCGTCAAAAGGGCGTTGCTCGATGAGCAAAGCCGTCCACTTTAACTTCTGGACCGGCTTAGCTAGCTTGTGACAAGCGATTCCCCCCTCCTCTTTATTCTCCCGATTAGAGACGCCTCGAAGCCTTCGGTTCGTGGCATGCTTTGCCGATCGGGCCAGAAAGACGTAGGTGCTCTGATGCATGATGTAGACCGGGACAGGTCTATTGACAAAGCACAACCCACAAAAGGGGTTAGCGCGAGGCAGAAGCGTCAGTCACCCACCATTATCTTTTTTGAAGAAGAGAGGGGAATTCACGTTAAAACCTGAGCTCCAGACAGCTGACACCAGCTTTCGAGATCGGGGGTGAAGGGCAGTGGCCGAGAGGTATACATGGTGCTTTCCGCATTCCTCGTATTCCCTTCCGCGCCCATGCACTTCGTCTACATGATGCCAGCAGTTTATTTTTCTCGGATACCATCGAGCTTCGCGGTGCAAACAGCCAGAAACGCGCCAGAAGAAGAGCTTACAAGGGGCGCGCACTCACTTCAGAACGCCTGAAACTGGCGAGCCGGCGATGCCGGTGTCTCAAATTTACGTCATTTCCGGTCAGGTTTGTTAGTTGTTCAGCACACCGCTAGGGGTCTGCGTCGTCTGCTACAGAGGTTTTTGAACGCTTCTAACTAAAATTTTTGACGCTGCAAAGCCCTAATATTAAATATAAATATTGTTAACAACATGCACACTATATCGAGCGCAAAATTAGCCGAAGTAAAGTTTTGGTCAAGTAGGCCTTTAATCCTATTGTCACGCGCTACACTCCACACTGAAGAACACCCTGGAAGTGCTTCGTTGGACATGCTGCGCGCCACAAACTTGGCACACGAAAAGCATCATGCATGAACCTAGTTGGACTATGTGCACTACAACGAAACACTGCAAGTGCATACCTTAGAAGTGCACTGAAGAGGAATCCAAGCTCGTCTTTTTGCCGCGGGAAGCCGATCTACACGTTCCGAGCATTCTTAGAAAATTGTAATTATTGCCCTGTACGGCCGATCTCCTTAATTTAAATCGGATTAAAATCCGGCTAGCGCCTTTTTTCTTTAATTCCCCGCAGACGGTGGGAGCAGTGGACGAACGCATGGAGTGCCTTTAAGGCAGTCGCTTGACGGCTTCGCTTTCGCTGTTAGTTTGCTTTTCTTAGGTTTCAGTGATTAAATAGATCTAGTCAGAGACTACAAAGCTGCAAATTATGCCCACGGAAATAAAAATACGCGTGGACTCTTTGCTTTCGCCGGTCACTACGTATCACTCCGCCGATGGCAGGGCGGCAAGCCGCCACGGGACTGGGTGAAAGGTTGGTGAACTCCTCCCACCCTCTGCGGGCAATTCAAAAAGACAAGACGGGAGTTGGGACATTTAATGGGATTTAAATTAGGGAAATCGGTCGCACAGGGCAAATTCGATGTTATAAGAAAGGTCGGAAGTGTGTATTGAGTTCCGGCGGTAAAAATACGGGTACAGATTCCTCTTCAGTGCTCCTTTAACAGAGAAAGCAGGTGTAGTTCCAATGCCTTTACATAACCATTATCAAAATGAAAGCTGTAATGCTGCAGCACATGATCTGACGTTCGCTCCATCAGCACAATCCCGGCCTGGCCTGATCCAAGGTGTCTTATCATGTTTCCTAAGGGGAGTGGGTTAGCGAATGACAGTGTCATAATATTGCTTACTAAGCTCAGCGCACAGGCAAAGGCAAATAACGCTAAAGAACCCAACCTGGGGCTCTTTAACATGCACTGACATCGCATAGCACACGACCCTCTAGCATTACGCCTTCATCGAAATGCAACCGCCGCGGTCAAGAATGAACCCCCGTCTTTAGGGTCAACAGCCGAGCACCATAACCACTCAGCCACTGCGGCCAAAAGTAATCCCACAGTCTATAACACATTTCATTTTATGCCGATGATCTTCAAACAGCATGTGCGTCCTCCATTATATCAAGGTGCGAGAGACAACTACAGATGACCCTAAACAAACTATTAACTTGGGCAGACAGGAATAGGTTCAAGTTTTCCCACAGAAATCGGTAGCTGAAACAGGGCCTACAGACCGACCCCATCCTGTACTTCAAGGAAACCAGTTACCAGCAAAACAGGAAGAGAAATTTCTAAGCTGAACTTTCGACAAAAAGCTCACATTCGTTTCTCAAATAAACACCCTCAAAAAGAATCAAATCAAATCAGTTTATTTTGCCACCTAGACATTTCCAGATGGAGGGGAGCTGCAAGAAAAAGCTGCCCATTGACAGCCTGACTGGCCCGCAGCACCCAGTTTGGCACAGCGGCAGCATCTGTTACCAGCACACACGCACATGTAAAATGATAAATCATGTGCAGTATAGCATACAATCCAATAATCTAAGTCATGATTGGTAACTTCGAGCCAGAACAATAATATTTAAATAATATTGCAAACCGAGCAAAACACGAAAAAAAAGGAAATAAACGCAGACATACACGCTGACCAGGAAAACATTCAAATATCACAAATGAAATAAAACAAGAAAATTGTATGTATTCATGGATATGTTACAGCACTCATGGAGTTCACAGCTAGGTAGGAATGTGTTGTGTTCGTGAGTTTCGGTTTAAAGTGTGGAGTGCGCGAGTTTCGGTTTCAGCACCGCAAGAACCCACCGCTAGAGATCCCAGCGGCAGCGCATGCGCCGAGAGCACAGCCTCCTCTCCTGTAACTTACCCATGTATCCTCGCAGTGTATCTCCAATAAAGGAACGTACCAGACGCATGTAACACTGGCGACGAGGGAAGCGAAAACCCACTGAAGAAACGGGTGGAGTCAACTGGCGATGGCATCCTTGCAAACCTCCATCGAGCCTTTCTCGGGGAAGTCCTGGACATCATGGATCCAACGCCTTGGATTTTACTTCGTGGCAAATTCCATCACAGACAACGAAAAAAAGCGAGCCTTGCTCCTGACCCTCTGCGGCCCGGAGACATTCGAAACCGTCCGCGCGCTGGTCGCACCTAAGAGCCCAGGAGAAGTGCCATACGACGAGGTCGTCCAAACCTTGGCTACGCATTGTGACCCACGCCCATCCGAGCTCTACTGTCGCTGCAAATTCCAGAGACGGGACCAACAACCAGGTGAGTCCATTGCTGGCTATGTTGCCGCTTTACGGAAACTCGCCGCGGATTGTAACTTCGGCGTAGGAGCGCCGCCGCCCGCCGCGGAGGCGACGGCCGCCGCCGTGAGCACCGCGCTCCCCCTGGATATCATGTTACGCGACCGTTTCGTCTGCGGCATCCGCAACGAGCTTCTTCAACAGCGTCTGTTCGCCGAAAGAGAGCTTACATTCCAGAAGGCTTTCGACCTCGCCGAGAGGGCGGAGAGCGCTGCCCTGCAGCAACAGAGCATAAAGCTGAAAACAGAAAATCTGTAAGTGCACAAGAGAAGCCAGAAGAAAGAAGGTGCAAAGGGGGAACAGCAGCCTCCGCGCAAGGCGCGCTGCTACAGATGCGAAGGCCCGCACGACCCGGGTGAGTGCAAGTTTCGCAATGCTGCATGTAACTTTTGCAAGAAAATTGGGCACATCGAAAGAGCTTGCATCACAAAGAAAAACTCAAAACTGCAACTCATCATCTCGAGCTTAAGCCTGCAAGCCAGAATACAAACATGGCACATTCGCCAAAGAGGTCAGCACAGGATCTATATACAGTCAAGAGCTTACAGGCATGCCCAAAGTTCATGTTACCGCTACGCGTCCATGGCCAGATGTTGGATTTCGAGGTTTACTCTGGTGCAGCATATTCGCTAATCAGCAAGGAAACCTACGAGCGCAACTGGCCCACAAAACCTCCTCTGCTGGTGCAATCAGACTTGAACCTTCACAAGTGGTCAGGAGAGCAATTGAGTCTCGTTGGCACTATGGAAGTACAAGTTGGGCACAAGTCGAAGGATTACGTTCTTCCACTGCATGTCATGGAAGGCAACGGGTGCAGCCTTCTGGGCCGTAACTGGTTCAACGCGCTAAAAATACATCTACAAGGCGTAAACCAAATGCAAGACGCCACGCGAACCGAACACACAGTGCTGTGTCACCTGCTTGAAAAGCATGAACGTGTTTTTGCTGAAGACGTTTTAAGCTACGCGGGACCACCAGTCAACATATAGTTAGACCCAAACGTCCTACCACGCTTTTGCAAAGCTCGACCGGTTCCCTTTGCTCTTAGACCAGCTGTCAAGGAAGAGTTGAATCGTTTAGAGCAACAAGGCATTTTGCAACGAGTTCAGCATTCCTACTGGGCGACACCCTTGGTGCTTGTTCGGAAAAAGTGTGGATTGTTAAGGCTCCGTGGCGACTACAGAAGCACTGTAAATGCAGCGTCCGTGAAAACGGCTTATCCGCTTCCAACCACTGAAGAGGTGATGTCTACTCTCAGGGGTGGAACGATATTCTCAACGCTTGATCTGTTTCAAGCCTATCAGCAACTGCCAGTCACTGAAAACACAGCAAAAGTACTGACTGTGAACACAATGAATGGACTGTACGCGGTCAAAAGACTTCCATTTGGAATCTCAGCAGCACCGGCGATATTCCAGCGAATCATGCAGACAACTCTCGCCGGAATTCCGGGCACCAGCCTGTACCTTGACGACATAATTGTCTGCAGCGAAACGTCGCAACAACACAATGAACTTATGGGCCAAGTACTTTCAAGACTGGCAGTACGGGTCTGCGCCTTCAGAAGGCCAAATGTCGGTTTGGGGTCTGCAATGTGGAGTTCCTAGGACACTGCATTGAGATAAAGAAGGTGTGCATACAACTGGAGCTAAGGTTAAGGCTATCATGGATGCACCACAGCCGAAAACTAAATTTGAGCTCCAAAATTCTTAGGGCTGCTTGCTTTTTAGGACCACTTCCTAAAGGACAGAGCGACAGAGGCCTCACCATTGTACACGCTTTTGCACAAAGAAGTGCAATGGAAATGGAGGACGGAGCACCAAAACGCATTCGAAGAACTAAAGAAGCTTATTCGAGACTCCACTGTGCTTGTTCATTACGACGAACGGAAGCCTCTTCTCCTATCGTGCGACGCTTTACCCTACGGAGTCGGCGCCGTGTTGTCACAGATGGATGAGGGCGGAAGAGAAGCACCCATTGCTTTCGCGTCTCGAACGCTTGGCAAAGCAGAAAGGAATTATGCACAACTAGATCGAGAAGGACTTGCAGTAATATTCGCTGTCAACCATTTCCAGAAATACATAACGGGAAGACGTGTGACGACCATCAAAGATCACTAGCCATTACTCAGTATTCTAGGACCGAAGAAGCCACTTCCACAAGTCCTATCGCCTCGCATGACGAGGTGGTGCCTTAAGCTGTCCGCATACCACTACGAGCTTGTTTAGAGGCAAGGCAGGCGCAACCAGAACGCAGACGCGTTAAGCAGACCGCCACTACAAGGAGATGAGGACGAGCCATCCCCTCCAGGCGACGTGCTGATGCTGGAATGTGCAATTGATCCCCAACTCTACCCACAATGCATTGCAGAGCTAACGCGCGAGGACAACATTCTGTCAGCTGTTTTTGGAGCAGCCCAGCATGGAATACTGCGATCATTGAAAGGCGATGATTTCCGACCTTATGTGAAGCAGGCACCCGAGTTGTCTACGCCTCACGGATATTCTGCAAGGACCACCACAGAGGCCACCGAGGCGTAGTCGTCCCCCGGACCGTTACGAAAACCGGTAGTGACTCAGTCTGAGTGGGGAGGGATGTGTGGTCTTCGTGAGTTTGTGGGTTTCTACGTTGACACAGGCCACCACCCACCGCGGGTTCGAGCTTCGCGCGAGCCAAGGGCCCCGATCAGCCGTCACCACACACACCCTGGGACACCGATGCAGCGCACTCAACCTCCGCTGGGAGGAGAGCGATTCGCCGCAAAGAAATAGGCCTCCAAGCTCACAAAGGAGACGTTTATTCACGTCGTCCTCCAGCTGATACACACACACTCAATAGTCACCCCGTCCCGGGGCGCGCGAGGAGCAAGGCTCCGCTGCGCGCACGAGGCGACTCGAGCAATGCGCGCCGCTAGCACGCCGCTGCAGGAGAATGTCCCCGCGGCAGTGCTGTGATCTCTCTCTCGTGTCGACCGTTGGGCCGGTTGCGAGAGAGAGTGGGCAATCAACGCAAGGTACGCCTGTCGGAGGTCGCTGGACCCCGCTGGACAGGCTCGAGCGGCTGCAGGTCAGAGGACACGTGCGGGCGAGCTCGAGTATGCGCTGGTCCGAACGGCAGAGGCCGGCACGGACAAACACAGTAACGTACGCACCTTACGCTGTCTCGGAGGGATCTCTCTCTCTGGGCCCCGCTCGGACGGTCGCGCGGCGCGCGGCCGCCCAAAGCGGGTCCCAAATTCCCGCCAAAAGGCGCCAATGGCAAAGGCCCTTGGGGAGCCGGGGCGGAGCTATGGCTAAATGACAGTGATTAGTCACCCAGCCGCCTCTCCACCGCCTGAGGCGGGAGCAAGGGAAAGAGGAGAAACAACGCGGGAGGCCGGCACAGCCGCGCAAAGGCGACGGCGGAAAGCCAGGATTCCCCCAAGTGTCGGTTTGATGTGTGGAGTGCGCGAGTTTCGGTTTCAGCATCGCAAGAACCCACCGCCAGAGATCCCAGCGGCAGCGCATGCGCCGAGAGCACAGCCTCCTCTCCTGTAACTTACCCATGTATCCTCTCAGTGTGTCTCCAGTAAAGGAACGTACCAGACGCATGTAACAGCTATGCCCTGGAGGACCACTCCGCTCGTTTAATGAGGGTAATAGTTGACAAGTATGTGGATGTGAGAATTCATCATGTTGCCAGGTCGATCACACATAGGCTACATCATGAAAGGGTTCGACAGAAGCACACGAAGTTAACAAAGTTCAAGGGCCTGTAGCAAGGTTTTCTGTCTCTCATAAACTGTATTCTACCTACTGTAAGGGAAAATTTTATTGTCATTAGTTTTCAGCACTTTTTATTACCATAAGAAGCTGCCACGATGATATCACAGTGGGCCACCTCGGAGTCATTGCACCTAGGATAAAATACGTAGGCGCTAATTTTGGCCCAAGATGTTCGCACAGGTGACGAAATACGTGCTCTCTTGCCGTGACTGCCAGACGCGGAAAGCATCACCTGGCAAGCCAATCGGGTTTCTCCAGCCTATTCCACTGGCAGCGAGGTCATTTCAGCAGGTGGGAACGGATTTTTTTGGGACCCTTTACGAAGAGTCAATCTGGGGACCACTACATCCTCGTGATGACTGATTGCAACACCAAGTGGGTTGAGGCAGTAGCATCTCCGGCGGCCACAGCTGCTGAAGCCGCGCAGGGTTTTCTACGAGAGATAGTCCTACTCCACGGAGCACCAGCCCGCATCACTACAGACCGCGGACAGCACTTTGTCGCTTCGCTAACTTAGGAGATATTTAGAGACATGGGAACCGACCATGCCAAAACTACAGCGGACCACCCACAAACTAACGGTTTGTGCGAGCGCTTTAACCGCATGCTGGCCGACATGCTCAACATGTACGTTTCCTCACATCATCGGGACTGGGACGAATCCCTGCCTTATGTCCTGTCCAGCTATAACTCGTCGCAGCACGAAACGACAGGCTTCTATCCGTTTTTCCTTCTTAACGCACACGAGCCAACACTTCCTGTCGAGCTAGGCCTGGGCTCCGCACACGCTGAGGGCGGCGGAATGGATGCTCAAGATGTCGTACAGAGGCTTCAACAGGCGCGCGAGGTAGTAGCTCAGCGCGGGAAGGAGCAGCAGCAAAGGAAAAAAAAAGCATACCATTCCGGGCGACGCGAAGCTGTATTCTATCCGGGAGACCTCGCGTACCTATGGACGCCTCCTTGAGCGAAAGGGAAGACCACCAAACTGCTCCACCGGTACCACGGGCCGTTCCGTCTGCTTTGGAAAGTACCCGAGAACTGGGAAGCCATCGATAGCACCGGCCGCAAGCGAGACGTCGTTAACGTTGAACGTCCGAAGCACTGACACACTCGTCTTGTTTCCGATGAGGACGCCGACGACGTGTCAGCAAACAGTGACTGTGGTGTGGATGGTGTGCTGCCATATGTACGATCTCAGCGATTCCTGGGTGTTGTAATCGACTATAATCTGTCATGGTCACCTCAGATCAAAAAACTCCGCGAGATGATTACTGCAGCATCGCAAGTGTTCAGGTTCATCGCGGGAACAAGGTGGTGTAGCAACTGCCGATCAATGCTTCTGCTTGAAAAAGCCTACATTGAAGGAACCTTGCGCTACTGTCTACCAGTGCTTCAAAGATCATCTACATCAAGCAATAAGACTCTCAATGCCGCACGGAACAACTGCCTGCGAATATGTCTTGGCCTCCCAAAGGGTTCCTCTGCATCAGGAACAGTAGCGGAGGCAGGATGTCTCCCACTAGAGGTGATTGCCGCCCAGGAAACTAGGCGTACCTATCTCCGCCGTGTCCTGCAAGGGAAGAAGCACTTCCTACACCGTGTACACCTAACTTACAGCAACTCTAGCTTCGGCCAGGGAGTGCAGCTCCTGCCCCTTCCTACTATGAGTCAGCCACAGAAACTACTACCTCTGGCCTTTCCTCCATGGACACTCTCTCCTCCATGGACACTCTCTCCTCTAAAGGTGAGGAAGTCTGTTCCAGGTGTGAATGCAAAGAGCCGCATGCCACAGGCAGCGCTTCTGCAAGCTACTCTCGCCTACTTAATCGAGCACACCCATATCTTCACCGATGGTTCAACTACTAAAGAAACCTCTTCTTGTGGCCTTTATGTGCCCTCAACAGGCCATGACCTTTCTTACAGGCTGCAGCGGAGGACATCCTCTACGACAGCTGAGCTTCGCGGCACTAAGGAAGCTTGAAACTTGGGAAAAAACCCACCTAGGCGCAAATGATTTCACGACACAAAAAGAGACGAGGAGACAACGGACAGGCGTCAACTTCCAACTATTTATTGCTCGAAAAAAACACATACATTTATAGTCTCAGGCAACGCCCACATCTACACACCACGTGCCTTATCGCAGCCCTGACTTATCACCTAGCACGAACATTATTGCTCAGAAAATCGTACTCCGCCGCATACAACCTAACTGATGTGTCACTCACGCACAAGGCTGCCTTTTTCTTTATGTGAAAGGCTTCCAATAAAAGCCTCGCCTGCTTGAATTTGCTCTTGCCCAAAATCCTCGCCTTTTCCAGTCGAGGTGCACACTTGCACGTGTTAACGTGGCTCACCAAAGTGGCGTATTTGTCTTTATTATTCACTACCTTTTTGTCATGTTCCCCAAGGCGTTTGTTGATGCACCTCCCCGTTTGCCCTATATAGGACATACCACAGGTCAGGGGTATCTCGTACACCACTCCTTCCATGCAGCGTATGAAGGTGCGCTGATGTTTTATGCTGCACCCAGGGCGCTCAGGGCCACAAATCCGGGGTATAAGATTGCACAACTTGTTTGGGGCTGAAAAAACGAGCCGTACCTTGTGCCTGTTAGCCACATTCTTCAAATTGTGTGACACTTTGTGCACATAAGGCATGACTTCAGGTTTTACCGCAGGGCCCCTTTCTTCAAGATTCTTCGGACTGGTGCAGCGTTTTGTTTAACGCATGAGCTCCCAAGGGAGAGGAAACTACAATTTTTAGACCTAAGCTTGGCGTTCCGGGAGGACCATTTATGTTGGGTTTTTTTTCCTCGTACTAGCAAGGAACTGCTGCCCTTCAATACGGCGCACTCAAAAATTGTGAAGCGCGCCATCGCCTCGTTATGCTTTGAGTCCTCGCTTTCGAAGTCCTGTCCACACCAAATGCACGATAGCTTAAGAAATCAGATTGAACGCCTTTTGGCTGCTGGCTTCCCCTCGGTGGTATTGACTGCTGTCGCTGAAACCCTCCTCCAATAAAGTTTTTTTTTTGTTTCTCCAACGAAAGTCGTCGTCATCATCCTTCGCGCTAATGCCAGTCAGAAGACCGGTTCGTAACGGCAACGAGACGGCCTGACCTCGCTAAGCGAGAAGCGAGAACGGTAGGCGAGAAGGAAAGAAAGAACCTCTACTGAAAGGAAAGTGTTAATAAAGAGAAAATGCCAAGAAAATTCGTCTACTGGCCAGTTTTGGCCAGTAGACGAGCAGCGCTGTGTGTGTCTCATGCACTTTCTTGCCTCTGTTTAGCTTGCGCTGTTCTGCCTTGGGTTGGGTTTTGACGAGTGGGTAAGGAACAACCCTGAAACGCATGAAAAAATGAGACATCAGCACCAAAATAGCAACAATGGGAACCTGTAATGGCTTCGCATTCCACTCTTAAAATGCGTTAAGTGCCCTTCACGGTTTTTTTGTTATAGTTTAGGACCATCATCTACAGCAGACTTGCCTGTATGATGAAGAGTCACTTATCCTTGCAGATGCCAGGGTTCTCCAAGAGGTCTTTCACATGGCCACCAAAAACAAGACAGAAGAATAATTCGTGTATATTGCGAGTATCTTCGTAAAGGGTACCGAGGAAACGTATGTCCTGCGTTAATGACGCTGTCGCCGCCAGCAGAGGTTGGGAGTCATCCTCCAAAACATTGCCCCACTAAAAGAGGTAGCCACCTTAAAGTGGTAACTGCCAGATGCTCTCTGACCGTGCTCGTGTCGGCTTATCCAATATTTCGATGATATCTTGAGATGGAGGATGATGGCACCGTTGAGGTAGACAAATATGTTGAAAAAAAATGGGGAGGTATGATGAACTGTATGTTCACGGAAGCACATGAAAACAGACACACAGAAGACAGCTCCAACCAAATGAAAGATGATAAACTTGCCGGTTGACCCTGAGGTGGGGATAGAGAAAAGGGGTTGCGCCATGCGGTTTTCCAGAGGCTTGTCTATAAAAAAACTGCACAAAGGTTTTCAAGAGAATGGCTGGACTTGGCAGGTTATCATCAGGAGCCCAGGAGTTTCCTCCGCGGGCTACGCATGAACGCGCCAATTACCTGTGATACCACTGTGGCCAAGGACGTAGGCAGGCTTAAGTTGGACGATGTTGCACGGAAGAGCACTTTCTCAGACATGCGCTATCGTAATATACGCGTGAAGTTGACACACCGGCGGTAGCCCATTAAGACGTCAGCGAATCGCGTGACGAAGTTTCCTTAGCACAGGCAGGTAGGAGCAGTGGTGTGACTAATTGGTGCGCGAAACAGAAATCATTTCCAGGTCAGTAACTTATGGGGGTTATTCTTGCAATAACGCTCAAAGGGCTAGAAGCAGTTGTCGCTCTCTAGCACCAGCGTGCCAGCCCTAGCAGTCAGAGCTGTGACCCCTGTTGGGTCTGGGGCATCCCACCGCTGCCACCACTGTTGGGACTGGGAGTACGAGCCAGGAAACGGTCGAGGCGACGGTGAGTCAAATAACTTTTATGTACAGTATGTACAAGGGCTTTTACATGATACAAGGGCCAAGAGCACCACGGGCTAGCACAAAGAAGAAGGGCGGCCCCGGCGGCGAGCGTAGCTCCGGCGTGATGGCTCTTCTGCTGCCCGTCTGCTGCTCGGGTTCAGCGCGGCTCCGTTTTTATAGCCGCTGGTAACGGTTACGGCAGCCAGCCGTTCAAACCCTCCAATCACTGGCCACCGTTCAAATTAGACCAATGGTCGAGAGCCGGCGAGCGTCGGAGGAGTTCGCACCGACGGAGAGGAGGAGAGGAGGAAGGGTCCGTGTCGGCGCCGCGGCGGCGGGATGAGTCACGCTGCATGTCGCGACTTGTCCGAGAAAGTCTGGGCCTGCTTTGAGCGACGGCGGGCGCGCAACGCTGGTTTAGACAGGCCCGCCAGCGAAATGTGGGCTCTGGCACTACAGCACCACCGCCGCCAGACAATGCGCCGCGAAGACGAGCTACTTCCGCGTGGCTCGGATGTGGGGCGCGCTCGTACGCCAGGCTCCTCCAAGTTCTCGTCCGGTGTTCAGCCGCAGGTAGCTCCAGGCTCCTTTCCGAGAACGGATCCCGCTCGTCAGGACAGGATCACTGCTCCGCAGCTTTGTCGCCCAGGTGACTGGATCAGCTTCGCTCGGTCCTTCGGAAGATCTTTCTTCTCAGCATCGGTCGTTGTTCGTTCTGCATGTTGCCAAGAACCGACCGACAACAGGCAACACCCAACACGAGCAAGTGCCCTCCGTCACCCGTCAAAACACCAGACTTCAAAGTCACAAAACTCTGCTAGCTATATTTCGGTCCCGTTTTTGTTCCCTCTTCTACAAGAGACACATGTGGGATACAATAACTCTAAAGTAATTAACTCAAAATGTCAAACAGGAAATACACGGAATGAAATGAATGCAAAATAAATTTGCTCTCTTGAGATCACTCGGCCTGAAGAGCACTCAGCTGAGGCCACAAATGAGGACATAAATTTTTCCCGATCTACGAGCGAACTTAACAGCTGTTCGCGAAGAGACAAAATGTAGGTCACGAGGAGGCGACGCCAGCCCTGCTTGGAACACACGGCTTAGTGCGTCTACGTTCGCGTTTTCCTCGCTTCTAACGGACGGTAAACGACACCCGCTACAGCGGAAACTAGTGACTCTGCCTCTTTCGCTGTGCTGCGCTTTTCTCTCTCTCTCTTTACTACCGTGGTAGCTAACGTCTCTGCCTCTTTCACGGTAGACGCGCTTTTCTTTCTCTCTCTACCACCGCGGTAGCTAATGTCTCTGCCTCTTTTGCGGTATACGCGCTTTTCTTTCTCTCTGTACTTCTCTTTCCAGTTTCTACGGGAGCTACAGTACGAGAGCGATTCGCTTTCATAGACTGGCAACTTGTCCCTTTCTTTGCGCTTCGCGCACCAGTCGCGACGTCCCATAGCGAGTGCGCAACGCTTCCGATGGGACCGTTCTTTCTTTCTCTCTGTTCGTGGGGGCAAGTCAGACCTTGCACGAGTCTTGACTTTCTCGCGCATTCGTTTGCCTTTCCGCTCGGTGTGTAGTTCGCCTCTACACGGCCTTTTGATTTTACGCCTACTAAGTGGCGTCATTTCGAATCGCGGCTTTCTATCGCGATAACTGTGCTTGGCTGAGCGCTTAGACGGTTTCTTCTTGGCAATTTTCTTGCCCCTGTCACTGCGGCCTCGTACAATCTTTCGCTCTTTGAGCCGTACACGCGCTTTCCTTCCGCGCGCGTGCCGCTTTCTATGGGAGCGCGGTTTCTCCCGTGAATGCAGCGGAAAGCGAGAGCCCGCATGAGAGCACGTGCCTTTGCGCGTCTGGCTCTCTCTGTGCTGGCGGCAAGATTCACACTTGTCCCGCTCCTTAATTTTTCGCCTCCCGGGCAGCGCTCTCTTGAATCTCGGTTTGGTGCCTTGGTGCACTTTTCCGCGCGAATGTTTGCACGATTCGTTTTTGCAGTTTATTCTACTGCCCAGACCTATGTGCCCCGACACACTTATGCGCTTCGCTTTGCGCGATAGTAATGCCTCGCACATTTCTTTAGCTCTGGTTCTGACGCTAGTTCCAGGGCTGACAACGTGACTGACTTTACTGAAGTCATTTTGCCGGCGACGCTGGCGCTTCCGATGGTGGAAACCCGTTTTCGCGCGGTTGCCCTTTCTCTCTTTTGGGCGGCGCCTGTCTTTCTTCTGCCTGCCTTTCATCTTTCGGCGGCACCACTCTTCTGCCTGCCTTCCATCGTCTTTCGGTGGCAGCTCTCTCTCTTGAGCTTGCCTTTACTGTCCTTTCGGCGGCAGCACTGCTTGTCTATGACCTTGTGGTGATAGCTCTCTTTTCGGAACTGGCTGTTACTTTCCTTCCGATTGCAGCTTTCTTTATTGTACTTTCCTTTCATTTTCTCCTGAGGAAGCACATGCTGCTTTCGTCGCCTAGGTTCCTGTTCTCTGACAATGTCACTATGATTCTCAGCCGATTCACGTGCGCTACCTCGATCAGACCTGTCTTTGGCGCCTTCACCAAGTTCCTCAAAGCTGCGCTGTTCCTGCTCAGCGTCTCTGAGTGCGCATTCGGCCTCATCTTTCTCGGACGGGTTGACGTCTACCGCCGCTATGTTGTCTGGAACGTTCTGTTCTCCACTGTCGTCCAGCGCCTTAGCTTCTTCAGGCGCAGACGAACCAGTGTTTTCTCCTGACATTAGTGTTGACACGCAGCTCGCGTCGTGCTCCTGGCGCGTTTCAGCTGATAGCGGATGAGGGTCGGCTCTGCACTCAGTTGCGGTGTTCCCGCTACTGCAGCTGCTTTCTGGAAAGTCGCAAAGCTCAGAGCAGAGCGAAAGCACGGGACTCGTTTCGCATCGCTCGCTGCAAACACTAGCGCACAACTCCGCGTCCGCAAACTCTATATGCGTCCGCATCCGTTGATCGTAAGTGTCGGGTTTCTGCATTTCTGCCGAACGCGCTGCACAACACGGTGTGCCGACCTCATCTACTTCGCTTGCGTCGGCGCAGGCGTTTTCATTCATGTCCAGACGGACGTACTCTCTGCCCTGTTCGGCAACTTCTCCTGCTTTCGACACGCTAGGAGATTCGCTTTCCGGTAACTCCGCCACAATTTCAATGGGCGAGACCTCTGTAAAGGCATCGTCCGATGCTGTGACTACCTTATCCGATGGTAGAGAGGTTTCCTCAGGTGACGAATGCGAGGCAACTTCCACTGTTACAGCAGTTACATCTGCCAAGTACGGACTACGTTCCTCTGTGCCGCATTGGCAGTGCTGCTTCACAGCGACGCACTCTGCCTCTGTGTCCCGATCTTCCGAACCTTCAGCACTTTCGAGCCACTCTAAAATGTCGGCTTTAAACTGGTAGGGAAAATCGTAAAACGATGGGGTGCTATTCTCTCACAGGTACCTTTGGCAAAGGTCCCGCGGTGACACGTTATATCTTGTTAGTAAAAAGCATTTCAGTTCATCGTAGTCCTCCAAGCCGCCGTCCAACAGGCGCTTGACAACGTCATACGCTTCGCTGGAAAGCAGGGCTACCAACTTCTGTGCCCAACCATTCCGCTCAACGCGCTTTCTCTCGCAGACGCGCTCGAACTCCGCCAAATATTTCGCCATATCTTCGGCGATCACGAAGGGCTGTGGCCTGTCTCTCGGCTGCCGACTATTAGTCTCATTCAGAACGGATAATGTTTCATTTCTCTCGAAATCGATCTCATGCGCTTCAAGCTCGAGGCCCCTCAGTTTCCTGACGCGAGCACGGCGTTTTGTCTCAAGCTGCTTCTGTTTTTCGGCCTCCTCGCGCTCACGGCGTTCTGTGATCTCTTCCCAGGCCTCATTAGCTTCCTCAGCCGTTACATTCTCCTTCCGCATGACCTCAAGAATCGCATGCTTTTGTTTTGCGGGGCCCAAATCAATGCCCAACTCTTCACAAATTTCGATGAGTTCCTTCACTTTGAAGTTCTCCATCGCGCACAATAGCCTCTTGTAGTTTGCCCTTTTCTTAGAATTCCCTTGCCGTTCACTACTATAGCGCTACTAGCATGACACGCGCAAGTAATTCTTTCCAAAAATGCCTCGTTTACTCCCTCGAGATCTGCACCAGCTTTCGTTTCAAAGCGCTCCGACTTGGCTCGAAACAGCAAAGCTTTCTACAGTGCTATACACACAGCCCTACTCTAGACTACAATCACGTGTGCTAGAGCAGTCTGGCGAATTGAGGGGAAAACATCAGGCACTCACCGCGCCGAGGTAGCTGACGCCGGTCGATCCCGCAGCTGCCATCCAATGTTGGGACTGGGAGTACGAGCCAGGAAACGGTCGAGGCGACGGTGAGTCAAATAACTTTTATGTACAGTATGTACAAGGGCTTTTACATGATACAAGGGCCAAGAGCACCACGGGCTAGCACAAAGAAGAAGGGCGGCCCCGGCGGCGAGCGTAGCTCCGGCGTGATGGCTCTTCTGCTGCCCGTCTGCTGCTCGGGTTCAGCGCGGCTCCGTTTTTATAGCCGCTGGTAACGGTTACGGCAGCCAGCCGTTCAAACCCTCCAATCACTGGCCACCGTTCAAATTAGACCAATGGTCGAGAGCCGGCGAGCGTCGGAGGAGTTCGCACCGACGGAGAGGAGGAAGGGTCCGTGTCGGCGCCGCGGCGGCGGGATGAGTCACGCTGCATGTCGCGACTTGTCCGAGAAAGTCTGGGCCTGCTTTGAGCGACGGCGGGCGCGCAACGCTGGTGTAGACAGGCCCGCCAGCGAAATGTGGGCTCTGGCACTACACCCCCAACCCGCGGTGCGGTGAGTCGCAACCACGGCGGGTTCGGGCCGGAGGGGACAAACACGAGTATGCTACTCGGAGGAGCGTTTATTGCTCCCGAGCAATACAATGCAGCAGCAACAATACAACCGCCGTAACGAGGGAGAGGGTTCCGCTCGCGTACGGGGGTGAAAAACACAAAGGGCAGAACGCACGCAAAAATGTGGGGGAAGAAGGCTCCACTCACCTCGCGTGGTTCCTCGCTCACGGCCCGCGGCGGTCAAGTCACACACGGTGGCCGGGCGATAAGGGCAGCGGTCTCCGTGGCAGATCTCTGATCCGTGCGTGTGCACTGCTCCCGCCAGAAGACAAGCGAGCCTCGGGAGAAACGTGTCTCCTCCCGGGCTGTGGAGAGGTCTCTCCGTTGTAAGAGAGGAAAGAGGGAAAGTCTTCGCGGCGGCGTCGCGGTGGGAAGCGAAGGAAGCGGGGGTGGCGTGAGTGCCCTCCCTCGCAAAACCTCCCGAACGGCGCGCGCATAGCATCGCGTGATAATTACGCGCGGCCGTTACAATGGGGCAGGGGATTCATGTGTATCCCCACAATCTGTATGTAGTTTCCTGCGAATGATGCGTATAAAAGACGGTGAGAGCCTTGAGCACTGGTAAGGAAGACGGAGGCGCAGCGCTTTCTGAAAGAACAGCACAACTTTTTCTATTTGCCACGGAATATCTGTCGATGTTGGTGTGCAAGCGAAGTTCTGAAAAACCACGGCGACTTCGTACATTCACCGTGTTAGCGCCCGTCTTATTTCACACAATTCTACGTTCTACAGGTTGGTGGTTATACGAGTACACTTCTTAGTGATTGTCGAGGTATTGTGGTCCTGCCGTGCACCCACCGTTCTCTTCCCTTGGCGCCGGCGTGGCGACGAAGGGGGCGGAAAGGAGCCACCCATTCATGTCTTTCTCCCACAATGGGACACGACCCCAGCGAGGGGATCATCCCTTCTGCTGGCGTGACAAGGAGTGTTGACCAGCCGTCTTGTCTGAGGGTACACAGGGAGGAACAAAGACCCTTCCCCGAACCGAGTAATAAAGGCCTGCATTCCCCTCTGAGAGCTCCGAGAATATTCCAAAGGCTGATACACCGTGTAATCGGGGACGCCAGATGGCATTGCATTGAGACCGCATTGACTTATTGCATGAGTCACCGCATTGAGAAACGCCGAGAAATCGTCCCGATGATGGCAGGGGGAAAGTGTGCTGGCTGCCGGCTCGTGACTGTTGTGGGGAGCTGAGGACAGTCCGGAGGAAACAGGCAATTGAACAGGTTGGGTGGCGTGTCTGCGGGCATTCAGGGCCGAATTACCTGGCCGAAGCAGGCGTTCCATCGCAGAAAGCCCGCAGCCTTCGTGCCATTTCCGCCGCATCAACAGCTTCGACTAATACGAACCGGCCCGCAGCGTGGGAACGGTACCACCAATGCGCGAATGAATATAAGGAAAAATTAGCCTCCGCCAAAAAGAAGTTTTTTTCTACCGATCTACATTCTATCCTCAAATCCAACCCGAATAAATTCTGGCGCATTCTTTCCCCTAAATTACGAACGAACCGAATTGAACTTTTAGACGCTGATCGTGATCCAATAGACAGTAAAGAGTGCGCAACAATTCTAAATAAATATTTTTGTTCAGTCTTCTCCCCTGCTGCTTGCAGTCCGAATATTTCCCCTCCCACCTCAACAATGCCCATGCCTCAAATCACAGTCACCACGACAGGAATAGAAAATCTAATCAGTTCTCTTAAGACTTCTTCATCATCTGGCTGTGACCACATAAACAGTAAACTCCTGAAAAACACTAGTCTAGTCTCAAGCCAGATACTGCACCTAATATTTACACAATCATTAGAATCCGGAGAAATCCCCGACGACTGGAAGATAGCCGAAATCATACCAATCTTTAAGAAAGGTGACCGCACAAATCCTTCTAACTATCGCCCTATTTCTTTAACGAGCATTCCTTCGAAATTACTTGAACATGTTATAGCGTCCAATCTAATGAACCATCTGGATTCAGTTAACTTCTTTTATCCTCACCAACACGGTTTCCGTAAACACTACTCCTGTGAAACGCAATTGGCTGAATTCACACATGACATACTTCGCTTAATGGACGACAACTTTCAAATCGACGCCATCTTTTTAGATTTTTCAAAGGCCTTCGACCGTGTTCCGCACTCACACCTGCTCACAAAACTTTCTTCCCTAGGCATTCCTGACAATCTTATCTCCTGGATTGAGACATTTCTTAACGGACGCATGCAGTTTACCTCAAGCAATGGTTACCACTCACCCCTCACTAATGTTACATCAGGCGTCCCCCAGGGCGCAGGCTTATCACCATTGCTATTCCTAATTTACATAAACGATCTTCCAGTTAACATAAACGCCAAGCTACGACTATTTGCAGACGACTGTGTCATATACAGCCCCATTCGTCATCCCACTGACAGTCACCTCCTGCAAAAAGACATTGATGCAATAGCTACATGGTGCAACCGATGGCTCATGCCCTTAAACCTTGAAAAATGTCAACTCTTGTCATTCTCTCGCAAGCGCACTGTAATCCAGCACACTTACAGCATTAACACGGTTCCGATTGCTACAACAACATCCTACAAGTACCTTGGTTTGCATCTGACATCGACACTATCTTGGGTAACTCACGTCCAAACGATATGTTCCGATGCCTCTCGTGTCCTAGGTTATCTCCGGCGAAACCTGAAATCAGCATCTCCAGACGTTAAAAAACTGGCTTATCAAACATTCGTCCGCCCCAAACTTGAATTCGCATCATCTATCTGGCATCCATCCCAAGCATACCTTTCCGCCGAAATCGAGGCCATCCAAAATCGCGCCGTCAGGTTTATCACCTCTGAATATTCCAAAGAAGTTAGTATCACTGCACTCAAACGCTCTCTTTCCCTCCCATCACTTGAATCACGCCGCATAATTTCACGTCTTTGCCTGCTTCATAACTTCTTCCATCATCCAGCCTCAAGACACCCACTTCTAAAATCCCCGATAAGAACTTCAAGTCGCCTCAGCCATAGCCACCTCATAGCCGGTATCAAGACCCGTACATTAGCAATGAATAGTTCATTTTTTCCCAATGCAATAACACTCTGGAATGCCCTACCTAACGACATAGTTTTATGCAACGATTCAAAATCTTTTCGTACAGAACTGGCCCGTCATCTTCAGAATAAGTGAACTCCTTGTCATTTTTTAACACGTGTTGATCACTGACTTTCATCTGTGCTCGCTGCCGCAAGCGAATTTTTTTCTTTTGTATGTATTCACTGCACATGTAAACCCTTTATCTTTTTTCTTTATTTTTTTTCTCTTTAGCTTTTGAAGTTTGTTGTGTGTGTTCATTGTGCGTGTGTTTTTTATGCTTCTTTTATATGAATTGTAGCCCCCTCCTTATGTAATGCCCTTGGGCCTTTAAGGATGAAATAAATGAAATGAAATGAAACAGCGCAGAAAGCAGAGATAGAGAATCAGTGTAAAAATTAACAGGCGTAGAGGGAGGGTTGTGAATAGCATAAACAACAGCAGAATGAAAGGCTACAAGCTCAGCGGCATAGGCGCTAGAGGGTGGTTTTAAAGAGAGACGATGTACATGGACAATATTTTGTGTTGAGCTAAGAACAACAAATGTTGCACCAGTTGAGCGAGGAGTGAAAGACCCATCAGTGTAAATATGCAGGGCACGTTGACAAGAAAAGAATACAGCTTCTTGAGAACTAAGTTGAACAAAAGAAAATTTAAATTTTAATGAGGGATGGTCTGACCAGGGATGAAATAAAGGTTGAATGTGAGAGGGATCATAAAAAGCATTGCCGTAACGTGAAAAGCATAAACTCTAAACATAACTGGTCCAGATAGATAGGCAGAGGAAGAACGTTCGCAAGAACATGAAGAGCAGCGGTTCGCGTAGTATGATAGGCACCAGTAAGAGCCAGAAGGGGAATTCGTTGAAGCGATAAAACACGATCTCTTAGCCGAGAAAGGGGGCAATGAAACCACCAAGCTGGGGCGGCATAGGTAATTGTAGGGAGAATAACCTGATGATAAATTTGGCGCATATGAGAAGGAGAAACACGAAAATGGAAATGGAACCAATTAAGGAGCTTGGTGGTAGATGCAAGAATTTTCATTGCAAATAATTAACATGGGGAATAAAGCTTAAGTAAGAGTCAAAGACAACACCTAATAATTTAATACTCGGTTCACACTTGAGACTAAGTGTCTAGTCGAATAGTCGGCTTACGCTTGTGTAACGTCGGAGCTCCATTAAAAAACAAAACATAAGAACACTTTTCTGGGTTTAACTGAACGCGGGACGTTGTACACCAGTTTTGGATTAAAGTTACATTTGAGCCCAGCGCTGACAACTCCCGGCTAGTTTTGCCAGGGATGAGGACATTGGTGTCATCTACATATGCCTGAATGTGGATAGGTGAGGGCACAGGAAGGTTTAGGAGATCATATAGCAAAATGTTTCAAAGCAGTGGCGAAAGTGGTGAACCCTGCGGACTGCCGAGGGAAGAAGGCACAGAAAGAGTACAAGAAGGAGATTGATAGGTCAAATGGCGGTTATGAAGGAAAGACTCCAGAAGGGAATATAGATTTCGAGGGCAACGATGTTTTCGTAAAAAATGTAAAACCAGAGGGTGCCAAACACTATCAAATGCTCCTCTGAAATGCAGAGAAATTAGAACCACAGGAATTTTTTGTTGTTTATAACCATGTAAGAACTCCCGCAAATGATATAGAGCCTGAACAGAACTGCGACCATGCGTGAAACCATACTGATTTCTATGAAGTAATTTATTTTGGCGCAGGAAGTAATACAGCCGACCATATAGTAAACGCGCGAGCACCTTACCGAAAGACGAATTAAAGGGACACTGAGGAGAGCACTATTAATATTTTTTTTATAGTAAAATCCGATAGTTCGGCATGTCATGGCTTTGTTGCCACTTGGCCGGCAGCGAAAGATGCATTTATTTCTAAGAAATTTGGATTCGAAGTTGAAAAAGTTTTTCCCGCCGCTCTGATTCAAACTTGGGATTCGTCTATGACGACACAGGACTAAGAGACGTGAAACATGACGTGCACATGACGTAACGCAGACTCCGTGATTTCTGGCTGCCAGCAGTGCGGCCTAGCAGCAGCCGAAAAGAAAGCTACCGCCGGCCGCACGTTGAAAGCATCTATCGGCTATTGCGGCCGTCGCTACAGTCGCTTCGATTACGTTTGCACTGGCGTTTTGCCAGCGTTACGATGGATCTCGTTCTCGAAGTCGTCAACGAAGTTCTCGCAAATAGACACCTTTAGCATACCGTGTACCTTGTTACCGCTAGCGGAATACCGGGAGCCCGCCTACCGCCGGAAAACAGGCCCCGATTTGTCCCGATGCTTCAGGAGCGCCCGTAGCAGACGGGCACGTGGCGCCATCTGGCGACGTCAAGGAGATTTGCGCATGCATTGGCTGCGCCTCAGTGATGCATGGTTTCTCGGTTCTTGGTGTTGCTAGAGCCATTCGTTCTAGCAACACTGTTTTGTCCTATGATCTCATCACGCTTGTACTTGCGAGTTTGGCCTGTGACGGCGATACCTGTATTTTGGTTCTTGCTCTTTTCTACGTTACAAGAGCTTTGTTGTCAGTATGAGTGGCGTTTTTGTAATCAGGAGCTGGTATTCTGTCGATACAAGCCAACTTCAATTTCTCCTCAGTGTCCCTTTAATACAGATCGGTCGGTAAGCATTTGGAAGGTGCTTTGGTCTATTCGGTTTGCGAATAAAAGTAATTCTGCCAATTCTCCATGCCTGCGGAAAGTAACCCAAGTGCAAGGCAGAATTAAAGAGGGAGACGAAAAACAAGGGATGAGCGTAAAACAAGGCGATAACAAAACGGGGAGAGATAAGAGCACGCCCTGCAGAAGACGACAAATGTAATGAATTGATGACAGCTTCGATCTCCGCAGCAGTGAACGGTAAATCTTGGACTGAGTTATTGTAAGGCTGCGCAGTAATGTCCCGAACATGAGTACGAAAAGGGAGATCACGGGAAGAATCATCTGTAGCGACGTGAGTACGAAGGAGCAACTGTATAGCGTCACGAAGCGTTTCAGTATATGTGCCATCAGCGTACCGTAGAGGAGGGATAATGGAAGGGCACCTGAGCTTGCCAAAAGCATGTTTATATGCTTACCAAAGAGATATTTACGTGTAGCTGTGGAGCAGATCTTTTTTGACGCCAGGTACTCTTCCCCCGCCCCGGATGACGGCCCGTGCAACGCGCTCTTCACAGCGGCGGAACTGAACGACGCGCTGCACCACTGCACCCGCCGCTCATCGCCCGGGCCAGACGGGGTTGCGTACCAGATGCTGCGCAACCTGGACGCGGAACAACGTCAAGTCCTCCTGCGGCAGCCCAACCTGGTTTGGGAACGCGGGGTGCTACCTGAGGAGTGGCGCACAGCGGTCGTCTGCCCGATACCGAAGCCAGGCCGCCCACCCACGGAGCTCAGCGGATACCGGCCAGTGGCGCTAACGTCGGCGGCATGCAAGCTGATGGAGCATATTGCGCTCCAACGCCTGCATGCGCGGGCCGCAGAGGCAGACTTGTTCGACGAGCGTCAGACAGGGTTTCGCAGGATGCGCTGCGCGGCAGATTCAATCGCGGACGTTGTCTCCGCACTCGAGCACGCCGTGGCGGCGCGGCAGGTAGCACTGCTCTTGCTGCTCGACCTGTCGAGTGCGTTTGACAACGTCCACCGTGCGGTAATTCTCGCGAGGCTGGAAGAGGCGGGCGTGGCCGGTCGTCAGTTGGGTTATGTGCAGGGGTTCCTCAACGCGCGCACTATTCGCGTGCGCGTGGGAGCGGCTCTCTCTCAGCCCCGCCCGGTGGATCTAGGCGTGCCGCAGGGGTCGGTGTTGTCCCCGTTCCTATTCAATGTGGCGATGTCGGCGGTGCCGGGCTGTCTGCCCACAGGCAACCGGCACCGCGTGTACATCTCCATATACGCGGACGACATCGCTCTGTGGTGCTTGGGACCTCCGGGCGAGGCTTCCCGCGTGAGAGACTGTCTCCAGGGGTCCCTTGACGCTATCGGCGACCGGTTGCGGGGCCTCGGCCTGGCGCTTTGCGCGGAGAAGACTGCAGCCATGGCCTGCGCAGCTCGCAGATGCGCCCGCCTGGCGCCGCTGACGTTGGCTGGGACGCCGCTGCCGTGGAAGAGCTCCGTGCGGTACCTCGGTCTGGAAATCGACCAGCGCCTCTCCTTCCGCCCCGCGGCGACCAGGGCCTGCCAGCAGATGAAGAGGACTACAGCCGCTGTGCACAAGCTCACCGCCCGGGGCCAGGGGATTTCTCAGCAGGTTGCGCTGCGCCTCTACAACGCCGCAGCCTTAGGGGCGATACTCTACGCGCTGCCTCTCGTCACGGTGCGCAAACCATCATGGAAGGCACTGGAGGTGCAGCATCGCAAAGCGCTGCGGACCTGCCTCGGTCTACCCGGAAACTCGCAATGCGAGGCGACACTGGCCGAGGCGGGCGCGTGGCCGCTGCAGCTACAGGCCACGCAGCGCTCGCTGCACCAGATTGACCGCCTTCACCGCGCACCAGACGGCGCGGAACTCCTGCAGCGCCTTCGTCACTACCCGCGCTCAAGAATGGGCGCGGCACTGCAGGAATATGACCAGCTGACGCGCGCCACGCCCCCCTACGGCCTCTGCTCCCCCTGGCCCCTCACGACGGAGGTACAGCGAGAGATCGTCGGCATCGCGGGAAAACGCAGCACACCACTATGTGCAGTGCAGCAGCTAGCCGGAGTCGTCATCACCGAGCAACTGCGCGACCATCTGCTTGTGTTCACTGACGGCTCCGTGGTGAGCGAAAACTGCTCGCTCGCCGCAGCGGCCACCATCCCCGCCCTGCAGCTGCACCGCCAGCAAAGAGTGGCTTACCTGGGCTCTTCGACCACGGCGGAGCTACTGGGTCTTCGCCTGGGCTTGGACCTGGTGCTCACCCTTACTCCGCCGCCACCCAGGTGTGCTCTGCTGTGTGATTCCCGTGCCGCCCTCAGCCGCCTGCAGACTCCCGCCCGTGGCACCCCGTTGCTGTGCGCGTTACGCGAGCGCATTGAGCGCCTCGCGGAGCGCAGATGCAGTATTCGCGTGCAGTGGGTGCCCGGTCACTGCGGCATCCGCGGCAACGAGCAAGCCGACGAGCTCGCCACCGCCGCACATCAGCTTCCTCCCAGCGACGAACCGCTCGCCCTGGAAGACGTGCGTGCGGTGATCTACGACCACCTCCGTCAGCAACACCCGGACACTCGCATCGCGCGAGGAGAGCGCATTTCTCTCGTCGACGCGCGCTCACTGTCGCGCCTCCAGCGGGCGATGATCATCCGAGTGCGCGTCGGCTGCGTGTGGCCCGGGGAAAGACGGGTGCGCCACGGACTTTCGTCGAGCGACGCGTGCGCTGAATGCGGCGCAGTGGAGATATTGGAGCACATGCTCCTTCGCTGTACCGCTTCTGCAGTGCCGCGTCGCGAGATGCTCGCGGCCTACAGGGCGCTGGGAATCATCCTGGACAGTCTCGAAGCGCTCCTGTGGCCGCGCGGCAGTGCGCGCACCCGTGACAGAACAATGGTGAGCCTCTGTGTGTTCATCGAGCAGGCGGACTTGACTCCCCGCTTGCTCTACGCCAGGTAGTGCACGCGTGACACGAACGCTCCGTGGGTGCTACCTCGGACGGTATACGCGGCCGGGCGCCCCACCCCGGCCGCTAGTGCAGTGTGCCGCGCGCGCGATTAATCCGAGACAGGACGCTACGTGCGCGCGGGTATGTACATACAGTTTACTTCTTTTGTAAGTGATTGTGCGCAGTGGTCGCTCGCGCGCACTTATTTTCGGACAATGCTTGGACATTAGCGCGCGAGCGGCGCGAACTTGATTACTTTTGTATTTTGTAAATAGTGTACAAGGCTCTACCCTGTCCTTTCTCGCTGTCGCTCCCCTCTATACTTCTCCTCACTATCCTCTTCCTTTCCCTTTCGTTTCCGCCGGCTGCAGCTCGGGTGCTTAAGATATTAGATAGCAATTGCCGCGGCCGGCAACACTCTTTTGCTTCACTTTTTATTTTTTAAATAAACCACTACCACCACCACCACCACCACCACCACCTCTCCATGCTGAAATCAGCCGTCCACCAAATGGAACCCTCGGGAAAATGTGGTTTAACCAACCGGAAGTTTTTCTTGTAAAGTGACATAAAGATGGCGTTAAATTTTGAGAGGGCATGATCAAGAGCACACGCCGAATGAAACTGATAATTGTAAAAAGATTTGGACCAAGGCAGCGAAGTTAACTGGGCAGTTAAGCGGCTGGAGCTGGGTCTGCTGAGCCGCTTGAACGGCGACAACGGTTGGGAAAGAAAAGAGTATGTAATAAATCTGTGTTCGGAAAGAGATAAATCAGGAATGACTTCCCAGGAGTAGCCCTTTGCAAGCAAACAGGTGAAGCGAAACTAATGTCAATCCAAAGTCAAAATGTCAATGTCAAAGTTGTGAGTCAGCGCTCGTCCGTGTGGTTTCCTTCATCTTTGTCTTCCGTCCCTTTCGCGCTGTTTTTTCCACCCAAAATAATGTCAATCCAACTGGAAGCGTATGGAGTTTCATAAGTTGGTAAAGAGTCCGGATTATTCAGAAGAACCAGGGCATTAGAAGCCGCAAAAGCTTGAACATGAGTTCCTCTAGCATCAGTGGTATTGCCACCCCATAAAATGTTTTTTGCATTAAAATCACCGCAAATGATAATTTTGTCAGTGGGTGAAGTCTGGTTACAAGTGGTGAGCAAAGCCAGAGATACTGTGGTATCCGCACGAGGCGGTACATATACTGCTACAAAACGGAAGTGATCAGTCGATGTCGAACATAAGATGGAAACAACTTCAGGAGAAATTAAAGTAGGGAAGATATCAAAGGTAGGATTGTGTAGCAATATGACACACCGAGGGTTTTCGGGAGACAGGATTTTGTAAAAAGTGGAGGGAATTCCTACAAATTCGTTATGGGTAGTAATATATGGATCTCCGACAGTGGTGATTGTGATATTATTGTCCAAAATATATTTAACCATCGGGGCAGTCGCACACCGGGTGTGATCCAAATTGACTTGGAGAAAATTGATGTGGTCGGGCGGAGGACACGGGGTTACATGAGGAGCGCTACGAGCCATAATTAGTGCGGGAACGGATTCTCTCCGTACGTTCACGCAAGAGTGAACAAGAGACATGCCCCGCAGGATGATCGGACGGGCGACCGGCGGCCGCGCAAGGAGCGCACTTCCGTTGAGGATCCTGGATGGAAGTTGGGCAGGCCGCCAAGGCATGTGACCCCGCACAGCGGGTGCAACAAGCCTTTGAAGGATAATTTTTCAACTGGCAAGCCGTCAAAGCGTGGCCATATTGAGCGCAATAAGTGCAGAGCGGCACATGCAGGTCTTCGCGCACCTCCACTGAAGTCCACCCGAGGGTCACGCGACGTGCCTCGCATAAACGGACGAAAGCAGGAGAATCCACCTCGAGGACGTGGACGAACTGTCCGGATCTTTGGGGAAATTAAAGTCTGACCTTACAGGAGGATGGGTCCAGATGAAGATTAGGGTTCCGGCGGTTGAGTGCCATAACTAGGTCCTGCGGCCGCACGTCGGGGTCGACCCCTGCCAGGCGAATGAGCGGGTTCCTGTGTCGCGGGACACGGACCTTGATCGCGGTTCTAGTGGCTTCGATGCGGGTAATGGCGGCCTTGAGGCAGTCCAGGTCAGCAGGGTCACTGGAGGCAACCGTGAGGGCACGAGAGGAAGGCCGAAGGGCAACAGTACCGATTCACTCGGCCTCGGGATCGATGTTTGCCCTCATCAATGCAGCCACCTCACGGCCGACGTCTGCTGAGGCCGCAAGGGAAGTTAAAAACATCTGATGCGGCAGGGGGTTTGATCGGGTGTTCCCAGCAGGTGGAAGCTGTGGCTGGCCAGGGGTCGCGTCCAGGGCTGAAATTCCGATGTCCCTCTGAACCGGAACCGGAGCACCACGCAGGGCATCTGCGAAAGTCCGGGGGACCATTGCCTCCTGCCTCAGGTCGCTAAGTTCCGCCTCAGCCGCGGTGACCCTAGCAGACATCTCCGCAAGCTGTACTTTAACGGCGTCCAGCTCGCACTCTCTGGCTTCAAATGAGGTCTGCAGCGTCCTTGAAAAATTGGTCTCGGCGACCGCGCACGCCAAAAAATGTGCCGTTTGGCGGTACAGGTCGCAAACCAGAGACAGTAGGACTGCGCGAGCTGCAGGGCCTATCTTATTGTCTTTGTCCAAGATCGCTGTCATTAGCTGTTCGTGAGCCCGCATGGCAACAGCGTCCGTGCCCAACTTCAAGCGGGCGGGTTGAGGCGACTCCGGAAGCCTTGCTGGCTGCGAGAGACCAGGCGACTTCAAGACCTGGGAGACTCCAGGTTCTACGGGGGCACAGGAGGCGCCTCCGGAATGGTGTGCAAGGGCAGGATCCTGAAGCACGCCAGCGTGCAAAGGGATGTCCGTGTGGTGGTCCGAGGACTTGTCTGAGGTAGATCCAGGATTTGCCGCACACGAAGAAGAGCCGCTCGGGGGTGGCGGGCCATCTGGAGTAACCCGATCGGCCATGGCCAACTGGCAGCTGGTAGGCCTAACCACCCAGCCGCCAGAGACCACAAGCCGACGAAACTGCGAAAAGAAAACACGGACCTCAAAGGAGGAGGCCACTCGGGGTGTCCCCGACGTCTTACAGGGCCCCTCCGAGTAACAGGATGTGCCAAGAGGACGTGAAACTGCAAAAAAGGCAGACGTGCAAGAGCAGCGGCCATCCACATCTCACCCCGGGCGCTGCTGGCTTGGTCCTTGTCTTCAGATGTTCTGAGCATCTCGTTGCGTGGCCCCCACCCCGGCGACGGCCACCCGGCCGTTCTAAAACAAAGCTAATGCTGCAGGCAGAGGGCATGCGGTTCCAAAAAGTAAAAGTAGTAAAGGCAGCGAGGGGTGCCAAAATGGGACCCGCTCCGCGGACAGTGCGTGCGCGTCGCGCACCCCGGCGCATTGTCAGGGGTCAGTTTTATGGCTTTTCGAAAGCGGTGTCGAACAGTGACAAAAAAGGCTTCAAAGGACGCTTGAGGAGGGAAGCTCGCGTGGAAGGCCGCTGGGTGCACATGCGAACAATCGTGCTGCAGGATGGAGGTTAATGAGCTGTGCTTGCTGTGCTTCTGGCCAGCGGGCTTAGATGCCACCCTGTTGTGTTTGGAGCCACAGCTGGCGTAAGTTGTCCTTGTGTGTATTTTGTTGCCTTGTCAGTGTGATTTTAGAGTTGATGGATAAGAGCAAAAGCACGATTGGCTTCATGAAAGGCATGCGGTCCTCGTGAGCAAACAAGCCCGTGGGTACCGGCGTGTAATTGGTCTCTTCAATTTGAGAGCGAATGCTCTGAGGGGGAAATTGATTTAAGGAGGCGTGTTGGTGCGAAAAAGAGGAGACTTGGGCATAGGGCTCTTGGTGGAGAGTCGGAGTCGCGAGAGACGGACAGGGGGTAGCTTTGCGCCGGCCACGTTCCGAAGAAAGAGGAGCCGCTTCGCGTAGCGCGAGCTAAGTCGGTCAGGCAGGACAGAGTTTCGTAGCGGCGAGCTGTGGCCTGACGCTCCGGACTGTTCTTGATGCTAGTCGGTGTATAAACAGTATAAATAGTTTGTAAATAAACCAAGCTGTACATTTCTCTAAAGCAATTCGTCTACGCCTCATCTCCCTGCTCCAACGCGTCGTGCCAAAAACGAACCTCCATCTCCACCCGAAGAGGAGGCCTCAAGTCTAACTGGCGCAGTCGGCAAGATTCGGCGGCGGCTTTCTGCAGGAGGTGAGCGATTTCAACGGTAGTAGACAGAAGATTTTAAGCGCGTCCAACATCTATGAAGAGGATCCAGGATCTGCACCTTCAAGCGAACGGGGCTGCAACGGAAGATCCTGCGAGCGCGATTCTAAGTGGAAGACCTGAACATACAACCCCGAGCATCCAGGCTCCAAGCAACGACATAGACTGGGCTGCTGAGGATGTTACGTGTGGCGAACTGGCCTGCGGAGGACAGAACTTGGACAGACATCGCTGAGATGTCAGGCAAAATGTGGAAAGCACCGAGGCAAAAGTGGGTCTCTTCCCTGTTCCTTTTCCAGTAGAGTATAGTGGTCACCACACGAGAGACGGCGAGCCAAAGCGCTGACCAGACATCAGTAAGGGATGAAACTGGAGGATATTCAGTGTCGCAGGAAAATAAATCTGCTGTGAGCGCACCAATTCACAATGTTCCGCCGATCGAGAAGGAAAACAGTGATGCTGTCCTTCTAAGACAGCATCCTCGACATCATAAAATTGGAACTTGAAATTGAGCTCCAGAGATTAAAACAGAGGGGTCAAAGCCACAGCGAGCTGGGAGCTCGAGATTGTAGGAGTAAATATGCCGAAGAGTAGAGGGCGGTCCTTGCTCCCACATGTCTCGTGTCTCCAAAATATTTTGGAGACACGAAATTATATGCATATGCTACCATCTCTGCTCTGGATACTTTATTTTTGAATTAGTTAACGCACACAGACTTTGTTGAGTGTCCGTGCATAGATGGTTCACGGTATCACGCGTCGGCGGCAGAAAATTTTGAATTCTTAATTAGTGGATCTCATTGTCTTAGCGAATTTCAAGTTATTTAAGAGGAAATGCTGAACAAAATGACCAATTCTGTCATGGGGCTTTTTTTTTAATGTGGCCCACGGGTAAGGGATTTAGCAGCGGCGCCGGCAGCCTAGTCGTCATCCGCGATGTAGGCCAGTTGGCGTGCGCCTCTATATGACACGCCTTGAAGAAACCCGCAGAGAGACTATTAGCTCGTGCCTCCGGTGCCTGGCTGCTGTAGGGTGTCAACTGATCTCATGCGTGACCCCATGCATCGACCATGCGAGGCGTGGCGAAAGGCGACATGCCGGCGCCTAAGCGTCTCGGTCACTTGTGCTACCGCGCCCGAGGAGGCCGTAAAATCGGAGGTTAACTCGGTACCAGCATCTTCACACAAACGGTCGCTGCATACGCTTTTGAACGCTCTCTCTCAGTGCTTCCTCCTTCCACTTGCGTTCGTTGTTGTGAGCAGAATAAAGCAGTCTGCTTGGCATATTGGCATTACCTGCGGCGCTTCGCCAGAAAATAACCTATCCCAGAGTTAATGCTCGGTGCGCGCGTGCATGGGACACTATCATGCCAAAAACACCGAAAGTAAGGTACGCTCAAAAGTTTAGAGACGAATGGCTTAAAGACCCGGACTTCAGCAGTTGGCTCTTCTGCAAGACCAACTGTAATGGGCGGAAGGTTGCCGAATGAAAATTCTACCGCTGCCAGCTGGGATCTAAATACAACACTCTTAAAAAAGCCAGGAAAAAGGTAGTAAGTGCCGCAGTTATATGACTATGTTTTACTACTTTTTACCAGCTATTTACTACCCCCTTCAAGGTATAGGTAGTAAAAGTAGC